>NC_085866.1:5339588-5372088 GCF_034702125.1 Engraulis encrasicolus
TGGGCTTCACTCGTCCTACTAGCGAGGCTCGGACACTTAACTTTGAGAAATGTCCACAGCATGCAGACACGCGCTAACAGTAGCTAACCCAAGCAGCACGCTGGCTGGCATGATTTCAGATCCAGCCCAAGTTTGATAAGAACGTTTGCTCTCCATTTTCATGCTGCCCTCCGCCTCTCGCTCGCTCTCTCTCTCTCTCTCTCTCTCTCTCTCTCTCTCTCTCTCTCTCTCTCTCTCTCTCTCTCTCTCTCTCTCTCTCTCTCTCTCTCTCTGTCTCTCTCTCTCTGTCAATAGAAGAATACCTTTTATGGTATGTCAGGCCTGATTCTGAAAAGCTTAACTATGCTGGCAGTATGTACTACTACCAAAAATACTGCATACCCTCAGAGGACCCATTAGAGGCATGTGTCCCTGTATACTACTGTACGCTTTTCCTATGACAGCGGCCTACTTATAATGTATGCCTGGATTGTAAGTCGCTTTGGTTAAAAAGCGTCTGCCAAATGCAATGTAATGTACGGCCTGCCGTGGTCCAATGCTTAGGGTCAGGGACTGCTGATCGGAATGTTGCAGGTTTGAATCCCAAATCATCCATGGCTGAAGTGCCCTTGAGCAAGGCACCTCAGGGCTCCAGACTAACTTTTTGCACTGGTTGCACTGGTGCGCCTACATTTTTTTTTTAGGCGCACCAGCACAAAATTTAGGTGCACCCAAATGTTCACCCCATAACACACACACACACACACACGCATGCACGCACCCCAGCTTTATAAAAATAATAATAATAGGCTAATAAAAAAGCAATAGGCCTAATAATATAATAATACAAATAATAATAATAATATTTAATGAAATTATCATTAATTTAAAAGACCTGGAGCCTTCCATGTGCTAGAGGTTAGCCTTCCAAATGTGCTCCTCAAAAGACATGACAGTAGGCTACATAACTACCACATCCTGGCTACAAGTAGGCCTAAGCTAGCCTAAGCTTTTCAGCAATAAGTCTACACACAAGCACAGAAATGGATGGATGGATGGATAGATAGATAGATACCGGTAGATAGCCTAGATATTTTTTCAAACCCTGTTAAAAATGTCATCATTTTTAAAATCATTAGACACTAATAGCCTATGTTTACAGGTGAATTGGGTTTTGTATTTCCCCATTTTTGAGCGCTCTCCCTCTGCATGATGATTGGGTATCTTAGCAAGCGCTATGATGAATGGTTGTGGTATCTTAGCAAGCGCTATGGACAGACACGAGAGCACAATTCCGTGCGCGCTTCCCCCACCTCTCTCTCGTGCTGTCTCAAGGTGCATGAACGATGGCTTGCCGACAGATATTCAGTTTGGAGTCGCTATCAAAAAACTCTCACTGAAGTCCCGAGAGACAAGTCTGTCACCTGTACTTTGGTCAGCTCTGCACGCGGTTGAAACTGACCATTGTGTTTACAGGTATCTGATGTAAATTGGGTTTTGTATTTCCCCATTTTTGAGCGCTCTCCCTCTGCATAATGATTGTGGTATCTTAGCACGACGACAGGACAGCACAATTTTGTGCGCTCTCTCTCTCTCGTGCTGTCGCAATGTGAATGAACGATGCCTTGCCGACAGATAGGCAGTTCGGAGTCGCTATCAAAAAAACTCACAGAGGTCCCGAGTCCCAACAGTAGCGTTTCACCTGTTGTTTGGCCAGCTCTGCATGCGGCTCAAACAGACCATTATTATCCGAGCACCTGTCTATGTGATCAGTGGCCGATGGTGTTTGTGTGGCTATGTTTAATATATCCTCAAAGCCATTTAGTTTTTTTCCCCCCGTGATTGTAACCCTTTCGACCGTTTCAAAACTCCCCTGGTTGAGTACAAACTCGTAAGCACATGTGAACTCGGATAGTTGAGCGAAGTCTAACATTTAATTCTTAAACGTCGGGCTGCCTGTCCGCGAGAGGAAGGGGGAGAATGACCGCATTAACACGTTTTATTGTGTGATGGGCCAGTAGGCTACTGCAGAATGACTATTCATTTTATGCAGATTAAACCGGGTGTTTAGCATTGCCAATTCATTTTGTTTTACTGATGTCTGGTCGCACCGGTGCGCCTAAAAATATTTTTTAGGCGCACTGTGGAAAAAAATGGGCGCATGTGCGACCAAATTGGTCGCACTCTGGAGCCCTGCACCTACAGTAACTTGACAATTGCTTCAGGGACTGTATCCAATACCCTCTACCTACCGTGCAAGATAACTGTACAGTCACCATGGATAAGATCAGCTGAGTGTAAGGCAGCAGGCTCCATAAGTGCAAGGTTGGCCCAGTACAGGATGTTTTGCAGTACGGACTAGAGTGGAGTGAGGGCCGAGGGTGGCAGTTGTTGTTGGAAGGAAGCGCATGTTCTGCGGTTTTGAAAAATTGTGCAACGTAGTCTGTCTGCATGTATGCATAACCCCCTTCTTCCTCTTTCCTCTTCTCCCTTCCCTTCCCTTGCCGCCAGGAAAGGGGATCTCTTAGCTCTGCTCAAGGAAAGGTGTTGCACAGGAGGTGCCATGGATTTGTAATCATGACCACGGCTGTAAATTAACTTTTTTCATCACCAGCCAAAATGACTAGTAGATGTTAATCTTATGAACCAAACACACACTCACTTATGGGTCAAAGTGGCTAGTGAGTTGGTCTTTTCTACCAGCCAAACTCAAATTTGACATTAAATGACATTAGATGTAGATGTCATGCAGCCATGACCGTATCAAGAGTGAAAATAATACTGTAGAGACTGTAAGACATATACTGTACTGTAGTATACGTTACTATTTTGAACACATCACATATCTTACACATGGGACTACTAGCACTCCTGATTAGACACGAAATTGCTTTGCCTGGCTTTGTGTAATGATATGTAAACATGTGACAGTGAAGTTTATCTTATCTAACCTTCTGAACGAGGGAAAGTAATGTTGGGTCAGTGGCCTTGCTTAAGGACATCTGAGTCACGGGTCGTAAGGCTGCAGAGGAGGAGTGGTGTTTCAGTCAGACTAGTACAGAGCTGTAAATTACTGTAACTTTTTTCATTACCAGCCAAAATGGCTCACATTATGTTAATCTTAGTAGCCGAACACACACTCATCAATGGGTCAAAGTGGCTAGTGAGTTGGTCGTTTCTACCAGCCAAACTGAAATTTCACCAGCATTTGGCCAGTTAGCGGGTGTTAATTTAGAGCTTTGCTCAAGATACCTTAATTCCTTAACCACTAATGTAACGCCTTATTCATTCCACAAGCCCAAATTACAAGTGCAGTCAACTCATTGCTAATGCTTTAATTAATCGCTTTTTGAGTGTATATAGAGGTACAACATGAATTTTATTTACTAGTGAAGCTGCGGCACACAGCTTGGAGGGGAAAGCAAAATGGGTGTTCTTGTACTTAGGCCAGATTTCTAAGCTAAAAGTGTTTCCTGAAGGAAAGCGCTGCCTAAAAATGTCAATGCTTGCAGTTGTCTGCGGCTCAGCCCCTTTTCCGTGGTGAAACGGCTGTGGCGGCAACACACAACTGGGCCTTTTCTCCACTGAGGTCCAGCTGTCACTGACACACACACACAGGGACACACACACACACACACACACACACACACACACACACACACACACACACACACACACACACACACACACACACACACACACACACACACACACACACACACACACCACACACAGCTGGCACCAGTGTGTCAGGCGCCTGTCACTTTAACGTTCACAGGTGTCACACGCAGCTGAGAAATGGCTGGTTTACTTAGCGCCTCCTGGTCAAGCTATTCCGCTGCCCCATTTGGTAACCCTGCCCCCCTGCCCCTGCCCCCCTGCCTCTCTCTCTCTCTCTCATATACAATCTCTCGCTCCCTCTCATACACACTCTCTCCCTCCCCTACTCTCTCTCTCCTTCCCCTTCTCTCTCTCTCTCTCTCTCTCTCTCTCTCTCTCTCTCTCTCTCTCTCATATACACTCTCTCTCTCCCTCCCCTACTCCCTCTCTCTCTCTCTCTATCTCTCCCTCTCATACACACTCTCTCCCTCCCCTACTCTCTCTCTCTCTCTCTCTCTCTCTCTCTCCCTCTCTCTCCCTCTCATACACACTCTCTCCCTCCACTGCTCTCTCTCTCTCCTTCCCCTTCTCTCTCTCTCTCTCTCTCTCTCTCTCTCTCTCTCTCCCTCTCATACACACCCTCTCCCTCCCCTACTCTCTCTCTCTCTCCCTCCCCTACTCTCTCTCTCTTTTTCTGTTTCTACCTCTCTCTCTCCCCCCCCTACTCTCTACTCTATTTTTTCTGTCTCTCTCTCTATCTCTCTCTCTCTGTCTCTCCTTTTCTGTTTCTCTCTCGCTCTCTCTACCTCCTCTACCCTCTCTCTCGCTTTCTCTCTGTCTCTCTTTTTCTGTCTCCCTCTAACTCTTTCTCCCTGTCTCACTCGCTCTCTTTCTCTCTGTCTCTATCTCTCTCACTATCTCTGTCTTACACACACACACACACACACACACACACACACACAAACACACGTACACCATCCCGTGACACCAGGGCAGATACATATATGGGTTTCCTTTTACCATAATCACAGCATGATTGTTCTGATTGCTGCTTTTCCTATTGCTGCCTGGTTAGTGAGTGTGAAAGTGAAAGAAGTGTCTTTAGATACAGACGGAGATTAGCTGCTGTGCTGCGTGACTCAGGGGAGCACTCATGCTGCCTGAATACCATCTCTTTTAAATAAACAAAACTCCACCCACTCCAGCGCAGGAAGTTCCTTAACCCCTTAGCGCAGAACCTATGTTATAACCTTACAGTCACCAAAATTGTAATGACTGTCTTAACCGGTTACGTAGCCTACAGCTCACTGTAATGTCATAGCAATGTTGTTATGATGTAGTATTTTCAGCAAATGGTGAATAGGCCTGCCGGTGACCCCATCTGAACTAAGAGGCTGCAGAAATATCCAAACTACAGAAAAAAAACCAAATGTTGATCTTAATTAGTGTATTGTTTCGTCAAACGTGTCAAAGTGTGGTTCCTTTGGACAGTTAACTCATCTGTGTAAATATTTTGTATGTTTTGAATGTTGGTAACTACGGTAGTTGTCTGTTTGAGTTAATCTGTTAAAACATGGCCCCTGTTATAACTTTGTTGTTACCAGAATGGCAATAACCAAGTCGTAATGGATTACTAAAGGCTCTTTGTATTGTTATAGTAGTGTAGTACTATAGTCAAGTCTACTCATCCACTATTAAAGCGCTTCACTGGAACACTGTGCATTATGAAGCTACCAAATGTTATTTCAGCCAAGCCCATGACTTGACCATAGCGATTACAAACCTGAGGCATAAGAGGAAACAGAAATGAGGTTTTAGCTTGTGTTGGGCGCTGATAAATTCATTGTTTTAACATCAGCAGTTTTATGACCGCTAATGGTGAGTGAGTGATAACAGCGGTTCAAAGCTTTTGGTTTGCACAGAGCTGCTCTAATGACCTCTGTGCCTTTCTGAAAGCACTGTATTGTGGCGAGACGTACAAGAAGGCCTTTCTGTCGGGGTCCGCTTGTCAATTAAAGTGGTTTTGCTATAACTGTTTGTTAGCCAGCAGTCAAAACAAACCCTTGACAAAGGAGCGACTGTGAGCACTGTATGAGCCATTCTGTCTTGTCTGCTGATTTACGGTGACTTGCTGGCTAGCAGATCCAGGGTTCAAGTCTGACCATGAACCGCTTTGAGGTGCCTACTGGAGCTGCACAGTAGGGTTGTCGTATCGGATTGGATGGATCGGATCGGCTGCCGATATTGGCAAAAAATGTGGATCGGTATCGGATCGGCATGCACGGAAAAATCCGATCCAGAATTCT
Source organism: Engraulis encrasicolus (assembly GCF_034702125.1). NCBI lineage: Eukaryota > Metazoa > Chordata > Actinopteri > Clupeiformes > Engraulidae > Engraulis > Engraulis encrasicolus. Next base: position 5,345,474 of record NC_085866.1, read on the forward strand.
GATCCATTTTCCTGTTTTGTGTTATTAATATCTGAAAAAACAGGTCAGTTTCTCATTAAAAACCATGGTGTATTACTCAAATTCACCTAATTCAGTTGGCTAGTTGTTACTAAGAGTAAAAACCCTTTTCAACTTGACTGTGACAACAACAAAGTAAGTAGGCTAAATAACTTTCAACTTAAATACTCCGATAGGCCGGTATCGGTATCGTCCGGTATCTGTATCGGATCGGAAGTGAAATAAAATATCTGTATCGGATCGGAAGTGCAAAAACCTGGATCGGGACATTTCTACTACACAGTAATAATAATACATTCATGGGGTGTCAATATTTCAGAGTGAACTTGAATAAGTCCAGATAGAAACAAACCGTTGACAAAGGAGTGACTTTGACTGACCACTGCAGGGAGCCATTCTACTCTTGTCTGCTGATTTATAATGACTTGCTGGCTAGCAGATCCAGGGTTCAAGTCAGACTGTGAACCACTTTGAGGTGTCTGTCTGTGACACAACCGACTGGAGCTACACAGTAATAATATTAAATTGGGTAAAATAAATAAATAAAAATTGGGTAAATAAATACATGGAGTGAGCTTGTATAAATCCCGATAGAGTACTTATAACGCTGTGGGGAGTAGAATTGCTCTAATTGTGGAGTAAAAGTCGGTGTAAAATTCTGCTTGCGGCCAGGGTCATTTCGTCTACTGTTTACATCCTGTCATCTAATAGCAGGGTCTAACTAAGGCTGTTGCCCTTTTCAAAGGCAGTTAAGATAAACAAGTGGATGTGTTTTAGAAGATCCAGATGCGGGAGGGAAGCCCTGAATTGGGCGGAGGATGGATGGCACACTAGCAACAGCAAGTACAGCGGGTCGACCGTGACTCACATAATTATTAACATTAAAACACTGCACCTAGTATATACAAAGATTGTAGAGTCTCCTTCAATATCCATTCGCTCTGTGTTCATCTGTGGTAGTGTGGAAAGTATGGTGTTCTTTCTCCTCTGCTTTGACAGGAGACCACCATAGCCGGAGAAGCAGAGGACTGCTTACTTGATACTTGATTTCTGAGAGTTGATTTTGTCGAGTTTTATTATTTTATGGATAATTTTCCGAAGGGAAAGATATTTCACAGGATGCAGTTTGCATCCCTTCATTTGTATTCAAAACGTAATGCAAGTTTCACTGTCCGTCATGTCATGATGACTCAAACGTGTAAATCACATCTACACTGTAAAAACTGATATCAGTGATAAGTCATGATAACTTATCTAATTAAGTTATTCTTCTATACACTGCTATTGCAACAATGTCTTTTAACTTGAAAGTTAAGTTTACCAGCTGCCTCAGAATTCCAAGTTAATTTAAATCTTTATTGTAAGTTCAATTGCAATTCAACGCTTCATGCAAATTACAATAAGGATTTAAATTAGCTTGGAATTCTGAGGCAACTGGTATTTTTTTACAGTGTAGCAAATAGCTGGTAAATAACTGGTTGCAGGATTACAGACAGTCAAGAGTACAGCACAGAAAGTTGCCTTAACACAGACTACTATAGCTCCTAAATGTTTTTTTTAAAGTATCTTACAAAATGTCGAGCCTCTTTCTTTTCCTCAGCCATAGGTACAGTAGAGCCAGGGACTCGAATCGTCACTAAGTTAATAACCAACCCATTGGGAGCTGTATTGGTCCGTATGCAGACTACTTTCTTTCCTTTCCAAAGATCAACAACAGACACAGGATTGCAACTTGCAAATAATTAGGTAATTTATGATTAAATTAGTTTTAGTGATTGTTGTGGAAAAGAAATGAATAGTAACTTACAAGCCTACGATTGAGAGCTGAGTTGATGTTTTTATTTAAAGGTACACTGTGCAGGAAATGGTCAAAAAAGGTACTGCAACTATGCTGCTCATTGAAACTGGGCTGCCTATTGCCACATTTGATCTTTACATGAAAGTTTACTAAGTAATAAACAAATATTTTCTAGTATGGTCCAAGTACAGTCATTTTTGCAGCTAAAAATGGCTATTTCTGGAAATTCAAAATGGCGGACCATGGAGAAGATCCCCCTTTTCATGTATGAAAAGTGCCATTTTTCCAGTCATAATGAATACTTAGAATTTGATGGTGGTGGTAAGTATTCATGAAAAAGGTAACATTAGTGAATGGGCAGCATGAATTCTGGAAATAAACAACTAAAAATCTCACACAGTGTCCCTTTAAAGAGCAGCAAGACGTGAGTGCTGCTGCCTCTCCGCTGGTGTGGGGCAGCATGAGGCCTTTCTCTACTGCAATTAGCACAAGTCCACTCCAACAGCCTAACAGTGAGGAATGTGTGCTAATGAAAACAGGTCAGGAGGACACACACACACACACACATGCGCGCGCGCACACGCACACGCACACGCACACACACAGACACACACACACGCACGTAGGTACATACAAAACATAGAGGCATACAAAGACACACAAGACCGCACTCACCTATTTCCTCTTTCACACACACAGTCACACACACACACACACACACACACACACACACACACACACACACACACACACACACACACACACACACATCCTATTTAAAACGCATGGTTGTGACCACCACCCCATCCCTCTGTCCCCACCTCACACGCACTCATTAACACACGCCCTCACACATACTTCCTTTCTGAAACGTCAACCCCCCCCCCCCACACACACACACACACCAACAAACACATTTCACTCTTGACCACGTGCTTTACTGACTGGAGAGGAGGTCCGAAGAAGAAGTCCAGAGAGAGTTGAGGAATTTGGGAGCCGTGTGTGAGGTGACAGACTTGGCCTGACAGCTGAGCTGTGCTCTGTGGATTGTAGTCTGTGGCATCTCTGCCAGTGCCAGGGCGCTCTGCTATCATGACCTGACCTGCTATTCCTGACCCACTTCAGAGGGCTCCAGCTCCAGCAGTGGTGGTAGCCCCATGGCAGACTGGCGTCATGTAAAGGCCGTATTTATTTAACTCACAGTGTTCCCGCCGTGTCGGTGAATTGCTGTTGCCGCGGCGAATTTGCGTTGCTAAATGCGAATATGTGTCCTGTACAAAACCATGCTGTGCCCTGAGCTGACCAAAATCGTATCTACCCCTAACCTGTTAGTAACGTAAAGTTTCTGCTGCTTTACTTCTGCCATCAACAGCAGAACAAGCAAGGGAGTGGTGAAATGTTGGCGAAATTGTGCCCTGACCAAAACCATGCCTAAACAAGTTAATATGTAAAGCTGTGATCCATTAACACCATAAACCAGACGTGGGCAAACTCAGGACCGGGGGTCACATGCGGCCCGCTCAGCCATTTCATGCGGCCCTCAGAGCCTTTTCAAGAAAAAAAAACGCAGATTCATATGGTCACTCATTCTTAAATTGGCTACCTAAAACAAGGGTCTAGGAAACCTAAGATTAATGAAAGTGAAAGTGAAAGTGAAAGCGAAAGCCCATTGGGAAACTCCAACTCCCATTGTCATTGTGACACAGCACTCCACAGCACACAAGTGAACACTGCACACAACGAAATTGCATTTATGCCTCACCCGTGCAAGGGGGCAGCCCTCAGTGGCGCCCCATGGGGAGCAGTGCGGTGGGACGGTACCATGCTCAGGGTACCTCAGTCGTGGAGGAGGATGGGGGAGAGCACTGGTTGATTACTCCCCCCACCAACCTGGCGGGTCGGGAGTTGAACCGGCAACCTCTGGGATGCAAGTCTGACGCCCTAACCGCTCACCCATGACTACCCATGACTATTAATAGTCTGTATCTAGATACAATTAGCAGGAATGGCATAACTGACAATGGTTGGTTTTATGTTGGTGTGCACCATTTCTTATTATTGGCACGGGCAAGTTGCCTATGAAATCTGGCCCTTTGGTCAACTTTCTAAACCCAATGCGGCTCTTGGGCCAAAATAATTGCCCACCCCTGCCATAGACGGTTCAAGTCGACGTGTAATGACATGTTGCCCCTGGGTAGGGTACAGTCAGGACATGTTGCCCCTGGGTAGGGTACAGTCAGGACAGCTCCAGCTCCACAGCCACCAGCTCTCAGGGCCAGATCGAGCCATTTTGTGGGCGAAATATAAATAGTTCAAGTTGACGTGTTATCTCAACGCTCTGGCAAACAAATATTTTCTAGTATGGTCCAAGTAGTCATTTTTGCTGCTAAAAATAGCTATTTTCGGAAATTCAAAATGGCGGACCATGGAGAAGATCCCCCTTTTCATGTATGAAAAGTGCAAATTTTCCAGTCATAATGAATACCTAGAATTTGATGATGGTGGTGAGTATTCATGAAAAAGGTAACATTAGTGAATGGGCAGCATGCATTCTGGAAATGAACAACAAAACAATCTCACAAAGTGTCCCTTTAAGGCTCTGGCATAATAACATGTTGCTGCTGGGTAGGGTACAGTCAGGGCAACGCCAACTGCTCTCACTGAGGAGGGTGGGGCTTTCATCACAGGGCATAATGAAAACAAGTAAACTAGACCTCGATGCCAAAGTGTCGATACCAATTTCTCAGTGGCCAATTGAGATCAGTGGAGTACACAGGCACACACACATTTACGTCGCTGCCCCAATCAGTAATTGCAGCTAATTTGTCTTTTCAGAAGTTATCATGAAAAAAAATCCAGGACTAGTCTCCTAATGCCTGTAGGCTCCCCAGCTGTCCAGCCCTTCTCTATCGCTCTGTGTCCTGTAAAAGAGAAGTTATTTGTTTCTCAATCTGGCCACAAATGTCGTAACCGAGAGCGTCAAAAGGCCTATGTGGCACTTTAAGGACGATGCTGGTGGTAGCCCACAAGTGCTTGACCTCATATGGAGCAACTGACGGGTAATAGAAGCAAAGCAGCAGGTGTCACAAGTGTCAGGCCATCAACACACATACACACACACGCACACACACGCACACACACACACACACACACACACACACACACACACACACACACACACACACACACTGATGATAGGTCAGATATATTAATTCACATATCGCACCAGGGCCTCTGTCACAACTTCAAGACAACTTAATTTTAGGCCTTTTACTGTATGGGCTGGGTTATGAGTAGCCTGGTCCTGACCATCCCATAATACTACCATTTCATTTCGTATTCATGTGCGGAGCCAAGTCTCTTGGCGAAAAGTACGTAGGATGGTGCGCAAGGCTAGGTTATGAGTATAGTGACGTGCAGACGCACACTCATAGACTACAACTAAGGGAAAAACAGAAGAACCGTAAGAGCTTACATTTAGGACAGGGTTTTCACTTCAGAAATGTTGACTTCGGTTCAGGATTGGTTTGTGATATATACTACCAAGACTCGTCTAAGGGAAAATTTTTCATGAGTAAATGGTCTCTGTATTTTCCAGGATTTTTTTTCTGGATGTTAAAAATATGCTGCCTATGCTTGACGTTTGTGTTGCTAAACTGGGTTACCGGGACACTCTCAATAGCATGGGCTGATTCCCCCATGTACTGTACAGCAGTGGTTCCCAACCTATGGGTCAGGACCCAACCTATGGGTTGCCAAAGATCCACAGAGGGTCGCGAAGCCCTCTTGATTTTAAGGGGTTTCATTGTATTACCATATATAGCCCATGTTGAATAAATGACTAAGCATCTAAACTAATAGAAGCGTCCAAATGTAAGTGCTACATTAAACATTCACTCTATATTTTACCGAAGAAAATAAAATGAATTTTCGCAGGAAACAGCTTATCATGGCGTCACCCAACAGTTTTTTTCTTCCTTTTAAGGGTGCTGACCAAAATATTGTAAAACTGAAAAATGAAAAAAGGTCGCACCATGCAAAAGTTTCTTTATTACACAGACGCGTTTCGGCGCTCTGCCTTCCTCAGTGTACATGATACAGTAAAACATTAGCTCTACAGTTTTTATTGCATTCTCATCCACATAGTCAAGCATGCTTGTACTACTTTCCAGAAATGCACCCCTGCTATGTGGCGTTGCATTATATTATAGCGGCTACTGTGACATATACTGTGACAAATAACCAACAGACATTTTATCTGCAGTCGTGCGAAAGTAAATGATAGTATACATATCAATTAAAAACAGTAACTGAATCTTCCTCTCGTCTCGTCCTCTTCCTCTTCCTCTCTCCTGACAGCTGATCAGCTTCATCATCCTCATCTGTCGTGTGGCATCATATTACGATGGCTTCTGTGAACATAAACACATTATCGCACGAAAGTAAATTACAGTATAATAAAGATGTTGAAAACAGTAACTGAATTTTCCTCTCGTCTCGTCCTCTTCCTCTTCCTCCCTCTCTCCTGACAGCTGATCAGCTTCATCATCCTTATCTGTCATGCGGCGTCGTATTACGATGGCTTCTGTGAACATAAACACATTATCGCACAACAGTATAATAAAGATGTTGAGAACAGTAACTGAATCTTCCTCTGGTCTCGTCCTCTTCCTCTTCCTCTTCCTCCCTCTCTCCTGACAGCTGATCAGCTTCATCATCCTCATCTGCTATGCGGCGTCGTACTACGGCGGCTACTCTGCGGTGGCCATCTGTGAGATGGTGTTCGCCATCATCTTCATGGCCGTCTTCATGATGGAGCTCGACAAGTCCTTCCAGGTCGTCAACTGGCCCTGGTCTGTAAGTATCAATCACACGCTCAGCAGCAACACACACACACACACACACACACACACACACACACACACACACACACACACACACACACACACACACACACACACACACACACACACACACACAGAAAAACACGCACACACACACACACACACACACACACACACAAAAACACGCTCACACACACACACACACACACACACACACAGAAAAACACGCTCACACACACACAGAAAAACACGCTCACACACACACAGAAAAACACGCTCACACACACACAGAAAAACACGCTCACACACACACACACACACACACACACAGAAAAACACGCACACACACACACACACACACACACACACAAAAACACGCTCACACAAACACACACAAACACGCTCACAGATAAACGTCTTCATGATGGAGCTGGACCAGTCCTTCCAGGTCGTCAGCTGACCCTTGGGGCCTATACTCAGAGTGCGTTACAATATGCGGCCTTGCCTCCTCCACTTGGGCTTGTCTCCTCGTACCAGGAAGTAATATGTCATGATGACATCACTGACAACAGCATTATATTTTAATATCTTGCATAAGCTCAATTGTAAAGTCTTTTTCTCATTTGCAATTGGGATGGTGAATGATCAACAGCCCCTCAACAGTTGTTGTGGCTAGACTGACAGCTGGGAAACTTTATCGTTTTCTCCACGGAGAAGGGGCCAGGAGGCGGGACGAGGAGACACGCACAAGTGGAGGAGGCAAGGTCACATATTGTAATGCACTCGGTGAAGCTGGTTCAGGAGTAAACCAGGTTACGTTAAGAGGTAAATCATCGAATAGAAGAGCCTGGAGTCCTCATGAGCACCGCAAGCTCTTCTATTAGGTTATTTACCTCTTAACTTAACCTGGTTTACTCCCGAACCAACTTCTTAGTACTCCCTCTGTATCACACGTTCAGCAACGAGGCCCATCCACACACATGGCTTAATGTGTGTTATCATCCATTGAGATAGCTTTATACTACAGTACATGTTACCTACGCACGCACGCATGCACGCACACGGACACACACACAGGTTGGTTACAATTTGACACTGTATTTAGCTAACACTGTTACTTATTTACAGAGCATGAGGCAAAGAGACATTAGGCAAGGTGTGGTTGTATGCCTTGTTCAAGGGCACTTGAGGTCGCGGTCCCAGACACTATCTCGCCTCCATTAAAACCATTATCCTGCGGCTGCTGTACACACACACACACACACACACACACACACACACACACACACACACACACACACACAGACAGACACACTCTCTCTCTCTAACACACACACACACAGAGACACACACTCTCTCTCTCTCTAACACACACAAACACAGACACCATATTAACATTTTTATGTAGGTGATATCCATGTACACGATCAATGGATCATGTCAATTCCACTGAAATCAAATCGAGCCACAGTTCTTATAAGGTGCTTGTTTCCTCCTTTCTCAGGTCGCATTCAGTCATTTATTTATTCATTTGAATATGTAAATGTGTAACCAGCATTGCCGCTGTTTCCTGTTACATAGACACATGAGGGAATGTTTATTTTATAGGCCTACTCTATAGTGTGTGTAATTTTGTGTAACTCCTCTTTGGTACCCAGGACCTGATCCGTGCTGCCATTGGTGCAGCCCTCTACCTGTAACTAGCACCTCTGCTGTTTCCTTTTACATAGGCACATGAGGGAATGTTTATTACAGTTTTTTTCAATTGCTAACAAGCGCTTACCCATACTTTGGATACTTTTTCTAAACTCTGAACACAGACTACCACCTACCAAGCAAAATGGGCCAAACAGTTCATTTTATACTCAAAAGCACACACTGTTAAATATACACAAAGAAATGCATTCATGGACTGCTAATTGTGTGAAAAAGGCATGTAATGTGTCAACTGTATGGCAATGGAAAGCCCTTGGTGTGCTAACTGTATTAAGAGTTTTGTAAATGTCACTGAGGTTTGGACAAAGGCTTGTTAGCAATTGAAAAAAAAACCTGTATATAGGCCTACTCTATAGTGTGAATAATTTTGTTCAACTCCTCTGTGGTACCCAGGACTTGATCCACGCTGTTTTACAGTGTATGATGTAATGTGTAATTGTGTGTAACTCCTCTGTGGTACCCAGGACCTGATCCGTGCTGCCATTGGTGCAGCCCTCTACCTGTAACTAGCAGCTCTGCTGTTTCCTTTTACATAGGCACATGAGGGAATGTTTATATCTTTATAGGCTACTGTATAGTGTGTGTAATTATGTGTAACTCCTCTGTGGTACCCAGGACCTGATCCGTGCTGCGATTGGTGCAGCCCTCTACCTCATCACCTCCTTCATCTGCATCATCGGGGGAGGATCAGACGGAGCTCGCATCGCCGGCGGGGTGAGTACACCTAGACATATACAATACAATACAAATATAATACAGTATAATGAGCCTGCATCGCCGGCGGGGTGAGTAGAGTACACATAGACATATACAATACAATACAAATATAATACAGTATAATGAGCGCGCATCGCCGGCGGGGTGAGTACACCTAGACATACAGTATACAATACAATACAAATATAATACAGTATAATGAGCCTGCATCACTGGCGGGGTGAGTTCAACCACATAAGGCACCAGTGATGGGCAAAATGGATTAATTAGTTACAATCCAGTGCCACATATTGTAAATGACCTGTCCAGTGCAGCCAGGTGATTGGCTGGTTGAATGATCACCTGGTTGAGTTGGACAGGTAAAACCAGGTCATGTGGAATATGTGGCACTGGATTGTAACTAATGAATCCATTTTGCCCATCTCTGAAAGGCACCACAGCACCTACATAGGCTTACACAGGCCCTCACACAGTCACTGTGGAAGGTTGTTCAGTGCTGTGATGGCAGATGGAACAAAGCTTTTGTTGAAGCGTGCTTGTCGCCATCTGAGTGACTTGTGTACCTGCGGCCAGACGGAAGCAAGTTGAAGTACAGTGTTGTGTTCTCAGTGTGTACAGTGCTCATACTGGGAGTGCGGCCAGTGGCGCCACCACCAGGTTAGAAGCGGAAAATGCCTGATCATACTGTAGCTGTGTCTGAGTCAATCTGAAGTCAAGGCCCATCACACTTCAGCAGATGTTTACAATTTACTGTAGTTTGCCATTGAGGTTAGCCGTCACCTAATGGTTAGGAAGATAGTCTTAAGATCTGAGGGTTGCTGGTTTGAATCCCACCCTTACCAATCCCTTTCTCCCTCCATGGCTGACGTGCAATCGAGCAAGGCACTTACTGCTTCAAGGACTGTAGCGGATACACTGTAGCAAATACCATGTAAATTACTGTAAGTCACTTTGAATGAAAGTGTCAGCTAAGTGTAATGTAATGTAATATAGTTAGTTAGCGATGTACCTACATGTAGAGGAGCAGTGGAAATATTGCTGCCTAATTATGAGTTGGGCTGTTGGTGTAAGAGGGAGGGAATTATGTCTATTTTCTGATCAGTGATGTCAGTATGGTTTGACTCTGAACAAGACGTGCACTGCGTCGAAACGTCAGTCATTATGTTTGCACCATAATAAAATAACTGAAAAGTATCTGAGTGCTCCAGCCATCCCTGTCCTAGTCTTTCTGAAGTGGAGCAGTTTACTTTCCATCAGTTGGGCTGTGTTTGGGTCTCTCCTGTTCCAGAGCAGCTGTGACCTCATGTCTAGGAGTTGATCTTTGAATCTCTGAGGAGATTGCAGGAGAGTGCTTCTGTGGGAATGTGGGAAAACACGTGGGTGGGGTAGTCAATAACAAGTGTTATCTGACATACACTTCCTTTCTGGAAAAGAGAATTGGGGAACTTTAATGCAATGCAATATTAAAACCAATGATCTGATTGCTTAGTCGTCGAATTGAATTTGTAAATTGAATTTGTTTATAATTGTTAAGTTAAAATTAGTATCAAGACTTTCCCTTTGATGTGACGACATGATACGTCAACTTACCTTAGCAAAAATACAGTACGTATAATGGTAATTTACTGTTCTTGGTTTCACAAAGACAACATTATAGAAATAGAAATGTATATGCTTTTTAAAACAATATATTAATCTGTGGTAACTTCAAACCACACAGTTCTCAAAATACTTATTAGGGGCCAAGCAGCGAAGCTGGCGAAGGCCCCTATAGAGTTAGTAGGTTTTCTTCATTGTTATTATTATTATCTAGTCACCATTCTTCTCCGACTGTAAGTCTATGGCAGCCCATAGAACCGTAGGCAGGAAAATGCTGTAAATTGGCACACACATTCGAGGCAGCCTCAGCATTACCCACAGTGATTTATAGGTCCCCAGCCCCAACACTCTAGCGCCACCAGCAGGTCAAAGTTGCAGGTACATTTCTGCTTGTAACTTTTGAACCGCTGGGCCAATTTTCATAAACTTGGTATCCCTGGAATCCTTGGGCCAAGACGAATCCAACGCACCCTGTGACGTCATTTTCCGCCAGGATAGTTTTCCCGCCATTTTGAATTTTTTGAAATTCAATAAAAATGCTACTCCTCCCACAATTTTCGACCAATTCACCCAAAACTCGGTATATAGTATCTCTGGACTGAGCTACACATGGGGTCTTCAGGAATATTGGATATCTTTTATCGTTTAGCCGTGAGAGCCAATCAAAATTGTCGTAAACGTGGCAAAACAGGAAGTGAGGTCATATCTCAGCAACCGTTTGTCGAATTGGGCAGGGATTTTGTACACACATATTAGTCCATCCCATGACCTACCACAAAAAAAATCAGATCCCCAGCTCAAACTCTGTAGCGCCACCAGCAGGTAAATATTTTAGCTACATTTTTGCCTGTAGCTTTTGAACCGTACTCCCAATTTTCAAAATATTGGTACACAGGTCATCTTCACACTATGCTGCACCCAGGTATGAATTTTCGTAACGATTGAAAAAACTATCAGCTCTCAGCAGCCATTCAAAATTGTGGAAAGAATGGAGGGATTTTTCTCATCTCTCTATCCCCTTTGCCAACGGCACCTGCGCACGTTCACTGACACCATTCTCGGCAGGGGGTCTCTGGACACACAAGAGACGAGAGCTTAGGTGTGTGCGTAGTCTGCTATTGCTCTAGTGTCAACCAAAGCCCCACTGCCCCAGCCCCTGCACCTCCCCCCCCCTCACACACACACACACAGACAGGGGGAGAGGGAGAGGGAGGAGGAAGAGGGACAGAGAGGGAGGGAGGGAGGGAGGGAGTGGGAGGGGGGAGAGAGGAAAGAATTTTGAACACCTCTTGTCGTTTGCCGGTGACAGCCAATCAAAATTGTCATAAAGGTGGCAAAACAGGAAGTGAGGTCATATCTCAGCAACCGTTAGTCAATTTCTGTTAGGATTTTTTGCACACATTCTAGTCCATCCCATGACCTCCCCCAGACCCCAAGCTCTCTAGCGCCACCAACAGGTAACAGGAAGTGAGCTCATATCTCGGCAGCTCTTCAACGGATTTAAACTAAACTTGGTTTACGTGATCACACTCTCGTCCAAGGAATGCACACCAACATTGGCGAGATTTGGACCAAAGGGGGCGCTCCAGTTCCTTCTGTTGCCGTGGCGACTCTGGCAAGTTTACTGCTTGGCCCCGCATTGCTGCTTGCAGCTATATTTTTGATGAGTGGTTCTGTGAGGCTGCCAACTTTCACTTTGTGTAGGAATTCTGTTTATTAATGCCAGAACTTGACGGACAAGTTCAAAATGAGCATGCAGCTAACGGCATAGAACAGGGGTTCCCAACCTTTTCCAACTTGGGGCCCACTCGAAATTGTCACAAATGTTCGGGGCCCACCTCTGACCCGATTACGAATAAAACTGACATGAATCAGCAGCAACACACACCAAAATGTGATTATAATTTTTAGAATATTATTTCAAGGCCCACTTGGTATACCTTCAGGGCCCACCAGTGGGCCCCGGCCCATAGGTTGAAAATCACTGGCATAGAAGTGTTTGCATTGCAGCGATAGCTGAACTGAGGAGGATGCCACAACACTGAGCTAGTATTGTGGTTAAGGCAGCGGGTGGTTGCTCTGAGTCTGATGAAACCACAACCTCTGACTGAACTGTCATTCAGTAAAATGCAGACTGTTGTCACTGAATTGCCAAGGAAATGTTTTTAAAAATGCAATCAATGTTAAATATGTTAAATTCAGTATATTTTGTTAAGCATGTTATAGGCGTGTATTCGTTTATTTTAAGTAAGGGTAGGTCTCCTTAATTTATGTTTTGTTAACGTTGTGCATATACAACAGTTGTACACTGTGTGCCATACCCATTTTATTTAAGGTCATTTTAGGTCATCTGACAATATGAGACGGCTGAGTGTGACTGAGTGCAGTTACAGTGACTTCATCTGTAATGTAATAACTCTACATACATTGATACTAGAGCTGCACGATATATCATTAAAAAAACGTGATCTCGGTTCACACCTACACACGATTCACTTTTTGATGGCAGACAATTTTTCTGTTTTTTTGGGGGGGGGGGGTTCACTGCTTCCGTAGAGTCCACTGTTGTTGCTTTCCCACTCAACCAAATCAATATTTTTGCTATGCAAATTGAGTAATAGTAAATTCATTTTGGATTTGAGTTGAAAAAATATTCCTGCAGAGAATTGTGTGGAATACATTTTTATCATTCCAGAATCGTGCAGCCCTAATTGATACTGTAACTCTCCTCATCCCTTCCTTCTCCTCTTGACCCCGATCTGCATCATGCTCTTGTCCAATCTGCTGCAGGTGTTTGGTCTGCTGGCGGCCATCTTGTTTGGCTATGATGCCTACTCCGTCTGGATGCAGATCAAGGGAGGCAGGACACACACTCCAGCTGCCACAGGTACAGTATGGGGGTGGGTGTGTGGGTGGGTGTGGGTGTGGGTGCGTGCGTGGGTGGGTGTGCTTGTGCATGCTTGTGTGTTTGGATGTGTTTGTGTGCACAAATGTATATGTGATGTTGTAGCATGTTCATTGTCATCAAGGACCAACGTTATTCCGTATAGACCTACAGTTAAAAAAAACCATACATTTTATAGACTATTTTCACAGAAGTAAATTCAGTCATTAGAGAGCTGAAAGTAATCATGTCTTTGCATTATTGCATTAATAGGATTCATGTTTTCTTGCTACTGTCATCTGTTAATGCTTTTATATGTGACCATCTTCTATATTTAAAATGAACAGATGAGGGAGTGTAAAGAGAGCTGCCAGGCTGAAACTACACCACAGTGGAAGGAATAAAAAAAACTACAGAAGAGAAGTACAGAAGAGAAAAGAGAAATCAAAGCCGGCGGTAGGATCTGCAACATTCATCCCATGAAAAGACGAGGAAAGAAGAAACACTCAAGAGGAACCACAAACGAAGAAGATGGAAAACCACACGCCAAATCTAGAACAAAGCACTAGAAAGCATCGTAACACAGAGCACAATTTATGACAAGGGGCACACGATGTGACGCCAAACAAGAAAGAGAGAAAGCAAGAGAAGCAAATGAACAACAAAACCTGAAACACAGAAACAGCAGTCAGTCTGTCTGTCAGAGAAAGGAGTCATTCAGTTCAAAGTCGCTCGCCCACGGTCCCTCAGTAATGGCCCACCGCCTCCCTGAGGCCACGTTCACACCCGCTCTACTCCCCTGAAAGAAAGAAAGGGACAGTTGTAAAAAGTCAAAGAGGGAAGGGGGGAGTAAATGACCTGAGAAAAAGAGATAAACAGCGAAACACAAAGAATGTGTTATTTTCAGTTTGGTGCCATTTTGGTTGAAAACAGTACATGCTAGGTAACGCACCATACAGTAACTAGCTTAAGGGCTATTTTAGAATTTAGTGTTTTTTTTTCATTCATTGTCAGAAACAAATGAACCGCCAGGAATAGTTAATGTGTGACTTGGCTGTCTCCTAGTAACTGACCTCCACTCACCTGGTCACAGAGTGACCTTACACGTACGTAGCTCTGATGCCGTTTCCTGTTTCCTGAAGCACATTAATACAAACAGTTCTGGTCATAATCATGGCAGACAAGCAAAGGGGGGGAAGACTGTAGTGTTTTGGAATATTGAGTTCATACAATGACCTTGGTTTGAGTTTTTTATTTAATTTAATATTTGTTTTTGCCCCTCTAGACTCTACACTTGATTTTGTTTCTTAAACTTGAACTTCCTGGGAGTTGAATGTAGTTGATTGATTTCTATATGGGGATGAAAGGGACGTGCTAATTTGGCTTGATGTTTTTCTAAACGTACGGTATGTTTGCTTATTTTGACCAGAAAGTAGTGAAATTACTTCCTTCCTTCCTTCTCCACAGACGACTAAGCATACAGTCAGTTGTATGTAACTGACCTGCAATTCTGTTGCCAATTATTTCTCTCTATTTTACTGTATTTCGTTTTCTTTGTTTCCTTTTTTGCTTTGGTTTTGGTTGTCTTTGACTCCTAATAATATTTTGATATTTTACAGTGACTAAAGCAATTTTTGTCCATTATTTTCAGATACTGTTGTTCTTTTAAACAAAGGAAAACCTGTATTTTTGTATGTTTTACTTTATTTTGAAACCTGCAATTTGCGGTTTGTAATGACACTTTTATGCTGTCATTCCTTTTTCTAACAGCAGGGGGTGTTGTCTAGATTTACAACAGCTCTCAGACCCTGAGACTATTTTAGTTTTTTTCAATAATGCCAACTCAGGATACACAGTTTTCCTCTCGTTTCTGTTCTATTGAAGACTAATATAAAAGAGGAGGCAAGTCTTTATGTCATTGTCAATGTTTGTCAATGTGAGTGTTTTAGCAGGAAAATGTGTTATGCAGTATGTTCTGTTTTTTTCTTTCCTGTGTTTGTCTAATACACAACACCTTTGCCTTTTTGTGCTATGTGAAACATTAAAATACTTGTATCACTACTCGAGAAGGGTGTGCTTAACTACAGTACTCTACTGTTAAATGCAGCTACATCACCAGGCATTCACAACATTACAAGTTGCTGTCAGTTTTGACTTCATCTTGTTCCTCTTATATTTTGGGTTGGTTGGAATGAATATAAATGTAATGGTTGCGATAACTACCCCAGATTTATTTGGTCCATAGAGCCCACAACTCTGATAAATACTAAATAAGACTTGATTATTTTTTAAGTGGTCTTGGCCATGTGCATCAGAGGAGATTATTTGCTTTCCTAAAGTCACGAAACTCTGTAGCTTTTATCTGCAGCTTTTATTGTCACTTTCATCATATGCACAAGACATACAAGGAAAAATGAAATTACGTTTTCTCTATACCATGCCAGGACAAGACATACAAAACTGACAATTTTCAGACTGACATAAAGTGCAAGACAGGACAGGTAACAGTGATGGACTGGTAACAATGGACAATAAAAAATACAGTACAAATGAACATTAATGAACATTTGACATTCAACATTTAACATTGAACATGTAACAGAGATATGATAATTAAAGAATGTATACAACACAATAATAGAAATAACAACATCCTCATTTGCAGTATTTAATTTCAATATTTAGGCCTGGCCATATTCAGGCAATGAAATTGCAACATTGTGATTGAATACTGCAAATGGGGTTTACAGGAATTCCTTATTTTCTTTCTGATACTGCCATACAAGACCACTGACAGCTTTGGCCGGGCCCAGGACAAAGCCACCTGAAAGCCCCCCCAAACCAGGTATACACCAGGCAGTGGTGTAGTCTACTTTTTATGGTGGGTATACTGTATATTTGAGCATTTTTTGAAGTGGGTATACTGTATGTATATATTTTTTATTTCCATGTAGAAACCCATGCACATATCCTCTGGCATTAAGCACCTCATCTTCTGAGGTTAGATGTACAGTGTCATGATAAAAAAAAAAAAAATTGTGGCTAGTAGAATAGCTGGATGGCTAGAGACTCGGGAAAACCACTAGCCACAGTGGCCCGGCAAGCGAAAAAGTCAATGTCAAGCCCTGGTACACACAATGTAACCTAATAATGGGTCCGGGGCCACTGACCCCTTTGTCACCTGTCAGCTTCACTGCTGCTATAAAGAGTTGAAGATTGGCTTCTCCAAGAAAAAGAGGAAAGGAGACTAGTTGTACGTTTAAAATAGTGATTCATTGTAAATCCTCACAGAAAAGCAAGTCTTAAACCAGAACTATATCTGTGCCTCAAATGGTGTGTTCACTTGTGTGTTCAAGTGTCAGTGCGAATGGCGCATTAATTACTCACTGAAACATAGTGCCCGAAGTGCACAAGTGCACCATTTGAGATCCAGCATACTGTATACAGTATAATCCTTGTATGAGGAGTTTACCGAGATGATTTGGCCTGTGCATGTTCTGCAATGAACGTCCAGCAGGTGGAGTCCTTGCACACCTAATGTCAGTTCATGCCGGACTAGACTACACCCTACACTTGTGCCTCAGGAATTTTAGCTGCATGGCCTTCAGTACAGTTCTTTTTTTCCTATCTGTGGCTGACCATCTCTGTCACATTACATTACCAGTCCTGGCTTTATCTGCTAGGGACCTTGCTAATGCACAGTGGTGGTTCTAAACCAAAATTGCCAGGGGGGCTAGCCCAATGTGTTTTAGGGGGGCACATTTAATGAAAAAAATCTATTTAATATGTTAAGACATTTCAGTTAAAATAATATTGACCATTGACTGTTAAGTACAGGGGCCAGGATAAATTCTACAGGGGCCGTGACCCAGTCTGTAGTAGGGGTGTAGTAGGGGTACACCACTGATATGGAAACGGCCCATGGTCTACCTGTTTTTATTCTGATTGATATGATATGAACATACAGGCCTACATAGGCCTACTAACCTGTCTGTCTGTCTGGTGTTATATAATCTTCCTTTGTCTGTGTAAGTAGTGATTCTACGATACGATACAATGATTTTTTATTCATTATCTTTACAGGAAAATTGTATTACAGATCATTCTTTTTTCATAGATATTGAAAGGGAACAACCCTAGGAAACTGCACTCGGCTGATTAAAGCGGGGAACCCAAAAAGACAAGGAATCAAAGACAAAAAGAAAAGACAAGCGACGCTCTTCTTGTAGTATGTAAGTGAGTGCTATATGGTTTATATGCTTAATATGTTGTGCGATAATGTGTGTGATGTCTTGTGTATTTGTGTATGCTTGCTACTAGACATCTTAATTTCCTCTGGGATTAATAATTGTTACTCTACTATGGTACTATTTCCTCCTGGAAGCGTTTCCCTTCCAGCTGAGTTTAAGTTGGGAGAGCGTAGCTAATGTGATTTGAGGTGAGCTGGGACTAACAAATTGATGTTCCTAAAGGGATTTTGTAATTCCCCAACAAGTCCTATGGCTTCAGGCTTTTGGTCAAAGCTTAACAGGGGAATCCATAGACTCTTCTCAGCAGGGACGTAGCAGCAAATCAGCTCCAATGGGCCCCCAGCCACAGAGGCGCATCTTGCCACCAGGCAAGGCAGGCAGCCGCTTGGGGCCCCCAAGCCACTAGATAGTGAATAACAGCGCATACTGTACTACAGAAGTGGTGATTTTGGTTCAAATGTTCATTCTTTTGCATTTTCGCTTGGGGCCCCACCTGACCCTAGAATCGCCTCTGCCCAGCCATATATATGTATTTTCATAAATCTCACTGTGTGTGGGCCCCCTATAGGCCATGGGGCCCTGGTGACTCAACCATGCTTTACGCCCCTGAAGGACACCCCTGCTTCAGTCTTACATACTCTACTAGAGTTAGATGGGAGCATGTCAAAGCAGATTATGGAGACTTTGTTCCTGACCGTTAACATCCTTTTCCCCATCCCATTTGTAGTTCTACATGATGTGAACAATGGATGCTGAACTCAGTCTCACCCCAGGTAGTGGCTGTGAACTCTTTGTGGCCTTCTGACCTTGCAAATATTTGCTCTAAACTTGGCAAACGGGGCCTTAAACAAAGACCGCTCAAATTTGAGTTGCAATCATAAATCAATACTTAGGGTAGACAAAAAATGTGCCAAAAATGTTCCACGTGTTCACAGTTCAGGAAATAAAACTATGACCTATATTTCACTTGGGCAATTCTATTGTATGGCTATTGTGTTGTTGCAGGTGAAGCGTAATGCGTCTTCTAAGCTGGCTTTTGTACATATCCTTTTCACTGTGGATTCAGAATGTAAGGTGTCCAAGTAAGGACATGTAGCCCGCGGATACATCCTTCCATTAGAATCTGTCTGGCGCACGAGGGGCTTTGGCGACACCTAAGCTACTGCATCGGCTATCGGCTTCCAAAACCCAACTGTCTTCTTCTACAAGCGGCGGAATACGCATTCCTCTGCGTTCACGCAAAATTTCATATAGCGCAATTGCTCAGGGTGTGGGTAGCCTGTCCATGGCACACGGTGCTACTTTGTTACCATTACGTTTCGACACGAAACAATCCTCTAGGTGTAGCCCGCCTCTGCGCGTCACGCACTGAAAGCATTTTATGAGCTATCCCCGAGTCTCCCATCCTGTCCCCGTAGCTCCGCTGGAAACAAAGGCAAACTTCACTGGAACTATGAAAACTTGGGAATTACGCGTGAGCATGGTATCGAGATAGGTGACAACATCGGTCTGGGACAACATATGCCCGATGTAAATATTCGCCTGGAGTCTTCCAGAGGGTGTTGGACAAATAAGCAGCTTGTTCTTGCCCCTTGGAAATGTTCAACCGCGGATCCAAAAAACGTCGCTCCAATCGTACGGTAAGTCTGCTCAAATTTCCTGATACATTGACTGAGTCAGTATCGTGGTATTCACTTCGGGGATCTCGCTGGCACAACATTGTTGTAAGCAGAATGGGTATGCTTTTAGCTCGACTTGCGATCGCCTTTGAAAAAGGTTTAGGCGTTATAACTTTCCACTGTTTCACCTGGGAGGCTATTGGTTGCATCCTGAATATCAGGCAATGTGTAGTCTACAGATGTCAAGCTGGTGCTGTTGGACAAAGGGATTTTTTCCAAGACGTAGTGGATTGTCTTTTTCATTACCTGTCCTGTCCCATACACTTCAGGTTAATTTTCAAGTCGATCAATGGTCAGAATTCATAAAGTTTTGTCGTTCTGATAACGCATTTTAGAATTAAACTGGCCGACGTATTTGGTGGCATGTACAAATAGGCTGTACCCTACATGTAAGCAGTGGTAATGTACAGTTTTACTTACTATACCTAATGCTTAAGGAATGTGCGTTGTCCTTTTCACTTGGTTACAATAGGGTTGTGAAGGGAGGTGCTTAGAGGGAACACGTCACTACCGTTCACCTGAGCAGGTTACCCCAAGCCATATATTTAATGACCACGCGTAATTCAGCACCCTGACATATATAAGATTAGGTAAGGCTGTCATAAAACCATAAAGTAATAACCCACTATTGCTGGTTTTAGATAAACCTTTGGAATTTTAGAGCACTACAGTAGCCTACAGAATTGTGATAGCCCACACAACATCAGAAGAATGTGATTCAATGCTTTTATACAACATTTGAAAAAAAGACACATTTTTGTTATAAACTAGCCTTCTGAGCAGAGAATTAGGCCTACATGGTAAAATCAAGTAGCCTATACATTTGTCTATTGTCACCCAGTGTCATGACACTTTCAGTTCACTTCACACTTCACATGAAGTTTACTTCAAAGTTACACTTCCTTTATACCTCAGGTATCCTCATGTTCTGAAATGATCTCTGCCCCAAAGCCCTGATGATCACGGCACAGAGAGAAAGGGTAAGCTGTCAGTACTGGTGTTCATGCCAAGTAAGAATGTTGGCCAGCCAGACTGTCGTTTTCAAATGTGTGTGTATATAAAACATCTGGCACACTGCTGAGTCTGACTTGTCCAATGGACCCAAACACGGATATTGTTTAGCCTGGACAAAAAAAAAAACAGAAGAGAGGGCTGGCTGTATGAGGATCTGTGCGGGGCTTTAGCGCACTCCAGGGGGTAGGCTGTGGTAATCCACACAGATACTTCCAGTTTATTCGTACACAAATCTGTGATTATTTAAATGGAGGAAGATGTGTGTGTTATTTAAATGGAGGTGTGTGTGTGTGAGTATGTGTGTGTGTGTGTGTGTGTGTGTGTGTGTGTGTGTGTGTGTGTGTGTGTGTGTGTGTGTGTGTGTGTGTTGCAGCATGTGATCTCTCTCCTCTTGGTAATGTCCTCTGCCTGCCTGACAACAATGGAGATGCATCATCAGACATTTTCTTTCCCCTGCCACTCCATTAAGACTACATAGACGTGCAGACTAGAGAGAGGAAGAAGCTCGCCTCGCTCCCCTTTTGTTCCTGGTGTTTGCTTTACTCCTTTCAAGGAAGTAAACAGTAGGATGCCCTGAGAGGCCGTGCTATTGTCTCTGCAGAGCCGCGCCGGACAAGCAGAACAGCTGGAAAATAAATAGATAGCACAAGCAACGCAAAACATTGAGCTCCGCTCTGTCTGAACGTTTCCTTACACATGCCATGAATGTGGAGTGCAATTCAATCCATGCCTGTTCATTTTTTTGACCAAAAGAATTCAAATTGTTTTGAGACTTGTATTGACAGTTTACGTATTCATATACAACTTGTTAGAAAGTTTTAGCAATTGCAATATGAAATTGCATATGGGATATTTCATTCGTATTAAAACACTTATCCTGCAATACTTGACTATGTCTACTTGACCTTGATGAGCCATGCCTTATGTGCATATAGAGATTAAGATTATTTGTGACATTACTGTTAGATTAGTCTAGCCCGAAGCAGGCATCTGTTTCATTTGCTATGTGATCAATGTAATGAGCATGTATTTCTGAGCATATGTAAGACCAAAGAACGTAGGTGAATGAATTCATCTCTCTCTCACAGATGGCATGCGGGAGGTTGCCTTTGCACAGGTTGCAAATCTGCCTTTTATCATGAATCATCACTTTCTACACACGCAATGAATCGGCAGGTATTTGAGGCACTGTAGGGTTGTGGAATGTAGTTAAAGGCTTGTGCACAGTTAAAGCTTATTATGCAAATGCGCATGCAGATTGAGCATGGTAATAGTAAGGCAAGGCAAGGCAATTTCATTTGTATAGCGCTTTTCATACACAAGTGCAATTCAATGTGCTTTACAAAAACGTAAGATAAGATAAAATAAAATGCATAATTCAAAGGTAACGGGCTACAAAATGGATTCATCCTTCGCCTATCGGTGGACGATGTTACCTAAAATGATTTTTTTGAATGGTGCAGCTGTTGCAGACACATTACCACCAACTCCCAGGAGTGGGCCTAGATCAAAGCACCTGGTGAGTTGCTTGTGAGTAACAGCAGCCATAGTGTGAGTGAGGCAGGCTGTCATTTGGAGACTGTGGAGGAAGATGCCGTGCATTCCTCCTTCACATGGCTGAGGTCCTCATCAGATGGTTTTGGAGATGTTAGTTCAGGGCTGGACTGGCCATCTGGCATAGCGGGCCTTTCCCGATGGGCCATGCACCCTCATGGGCCCCTATTTTCAGAAACGTTTAAAAAAGTTCTGCACCGCGAGTTATGAGGGGGCCCTTTAAGCCAAAAGTGCTTGGGCCTTATTTTTCCCCCAGCCCAGCCCTGTGTTAGTTGGTGTGCTTGCTAAGTGGTGGGGTTGACGTCAAATCCACCACCCTCGTTGGGGTGAAAATAGTCAATAGGAAACATATGCCAGAAATGGTCATGCTTGAGAACTCTAGAAATTCAACATTCTCAGGCAGAACTCTTTTTTTTTCTAATTAAAAACTCGACAAGTTTGTGGTTTTGACATCAGTTTTTACCGCTGCCTGCCAAGGAGGTTATATTTTCGGTCGTGTTGGTTTGTTTGTCTGTCTGTTTGTTTGTCGGAGGTCTGCACTCTCTGAGTGCATTTCTAGTTTGTAATTAAAAACTCAACAAGTTTATGCTTTTTGACATTATATTTACAGTACAACATGTCATCAACCAACAGCTTGTAAAACTGAGACTAGTTCTGCAGGGTAACAGTCTGTTGTAGTTCCGCTGTCTGCCTTTTACAGTGTGGTACGCAGGGCTGGACTGGCCATCTGGCATACCGGGCATTTCCCGGTGGGCCCTGCCCCCCTCGTGCGCCCCTATTTTCAGAAATAATAATAAATAAATACAAATCTGACAATAGGGGCCCACAAGGGTGCGGGGCCCATCTGTGAGCCAGTTCAGCGCCGCTTATTATGAGCCAAAAGTGCCCGGGCCCTATTTCTCCCCCATTTCAGCCCTGGTTGTACGTGATGTGTGGGAAAGTTTGCAGTCAGTTTGTGCTTACTGGACCCGAGCGCCTTGTCTCGTCTCGGCATGCGTCTTGTCCAGGCAAGTTGGCTGGAGGTTTCCCAGGATGCATCAGTGGCAAGAGGGCAGTCATGCTCATGACCTGTGACATACGTCTTGAGAATGTTCAACTGAACGGAACACTTTAAAAGTAGCTTTCCCTCAATCTTACAATAATATTTCCACAATCGCTTCAGTGGTTCATCAACGAACAGAGTGAGCGGCACCTTTTGAATTTTGTGTTGCCGCCCTCATCTGATTTATGACTGGTTTAGTGAAAAGTTTAGAGGAGTCGAGCGTCTGACATTCACAAAATTAATTCATCTTCAAACAGGGGCAACTGCATACAAGCAGTTCTCGCGATTGCTTTAGAAGACAGGCAGTGATGTGTGTCATGACAAAGTGTAGGCGTAGGCCTATATGACAGTTAGATGACTATTGTTTTTAAACCTTATTACACTGACAGACAATTTATTGGCGGGTGTGAGCATGTGAATGTCTGTGTAAATGTCTTGTAATTGCATTAATCTTTGGTATCTAAAACATGTACATAAAATATGTGTGTGTGGTCTACACAGCTTTGTGGTCTGTCTGAGAAAAAGGCAGAACGACTTGTGAAGCGCTGCTCTGTTTCAGCTTGACTTGACAGCCTTTTCATCTGGAATCATGCAGAATGTCATCTTAACTCTTGATAGAAATGATGTAGGCCTACCGGTATTATGTATGACAGACATGTTTATTCAAATTATTTAGTAAAAAGCTTGGTATGTGTGAAATAAAAGCATTTTGAAACGGGTTAAGAAATCGCTGCGCAGTAAGAGTCGAGGTGTGTAACAGGCAACACTGTCTCAGATATGAGGTTTGCAAAGAGTACAATACCACCCAGGGATTTTGTTTGTGTACTGCAGGCTACATACTCTACTCCAGTGGTTCCCAACCTGGAGGCCAGGACCCCCAAAGGGGCTGCCAAACAAATAAATGAGGACGGATTTAATTCATGTGTGCGACAAAACAACAAACTGTGAAGGTTAATGTGTAGATGAACAAATAAGTTAGTCAGTGATTAAGAGGAACGGAGTGTATTTGATGTGAATGCTTTAGTTTTCTTGCAGCATGCTGTGAGACCCCCAAAGTTTACAATGGTCGTTTAAGAGAAAGATTGGGAACTGCTGCTGTAATCTACGGTACATACCCCCCATTCCAGAAGCCCTAGCCTGTTCTCTTGGCAACAGAAATGGCTCACTGCAGCTTTAAGGCCGTGTTGTAGGTCACTTGAGCCTTCTCAGGTACAGTAGTCTGGTCTGGGACGCTGATGTAAACCAGGCCTGCAAGAGCCCCAGGGGTGCCTCTCCCAAAGCATCCACACAGAGAAGAACCACTATTGTTACTGTGAATGAAAATGAGACGGCGGTTGTGCGTTTTCTCTCTCTCTGTCTCTCTCTGTCTATCTCTCGCTTTTTCTCTCGCTCTCTCTCGCTCTTTCTCTCGATCTCTCTCTCTCTCTCTCTCTCTCTCTCTCTCTCTCTCTCTCTCGATCTCTCTCTCTCTCTCTCTCTCTTTCTCTCTCTTGCTCTCTCTCCCCCCCCACACCTCCCTCTCAAGCATTTCATCTGTTTCACTATAGCCAATTCGGAATGTAAAAGAATATTTATCTCTTTTCAGGACCACATTCCAAACATTTAAGGCCATAGTAGTGTCTTGACTGTGAAGGAACAACAGGTCAGTTATTTTATTGTTTTTGGCTGTGTGTGTGCATCATGCGCACTTTTGTATTTGTAGGGGGTGGGGTTAACTCACTGTCTTCAAGATACTCCTTGCTGGCCTTGTGTACCTACATGCATTTTACCATCAGGGGTTAACTTAACACATAGCCTACCTTAGCACACATGTCGTTGATGTTGTAGACATATCATGTGTAATAGCATATCAAGGTCATGCCAAGGTGAAATATGAAGAACACTTGAGGATGTACTAAATGGGTATGTGAAAGGGAGAGTGATTGAGAAACTTTGTGCGTGTGCGTGTGCGTGTGCGTGCGTGTGCAAGCGTGCGCGTGTGTGTGAGCTAGAAGCATATCCTCCGTAATTGCTGCAATTAAAGCCTGTTATAGCTTGTTAGAGTCAGAAACCGAATTGACTGGATTAATGAACAAGGTCTGAATTCATTTCAAATCCCTTCACTGAGTGACGGTTCATTATTATTGCTGACTGGATTGGATTGCTATGGCCCGTGATGACTGAGTAAGGAGCTGGGGAACAGATGAGTGCTTTCTTGGGGTCGCTCCTCACATTCCCCAAGTATGTGATGCAAAAGCAGTGATTCTCAAAGTGTGGTCCAGGGGACCACTGGTGATCCGTGACAGAGCTCAGGGGGTCAGCAAGCCAAGGGGATTTTATTTCCAAGTGTAGCTAGCAGTAGGCTATATTTGTAACATAATTGCAAAGCCTAACATCGTTCAAGTCTCATTTTCAGCACTATAAGACTATAAGGCTTGTTATGTGAAAAAAGGAAGTGATCTGCATCGGAATTAGGGATGCAAATTATCCATTAACTCATTAATCGTTAGTTGATTGACTTATCGATCGACTTATGATTAATTGATGAGCGGTGTTTTCAGCTGGAAATCTCAGTGTTTCTTGAAAAAAACTACTCAATCTAAAAATGTCAATTAAAAATTGAGATAAAATACCACATTTAAATTAATTTTATTTCAATTCTTTAATCCAAAGGTGACTTAAATATTCCCACTATTCACACCCCTCTTCACACACACTCGTCAGAGGCCCATTTCACCTGGGTCTCTTGTCAGTTGAATTGTCCATTAATTGCGATTAATGTTTTTTAATCGATTAACGCATTGACTGATTAAAGTCGATTTATCGATTAATTGTTTGCATGCCTAATCGGAATATGTCAAATTGGCACCCATCACCTGTCAATTCACAGGTGGTCCCTGAACATATTTGGGGGAGACAAAGTGGTCCTCGTTCTGAAAAGGTTTGAGAACCATTGATGTAGTGGGAGAGTGAAGGCCCCTGGCTAAGTGCCTGCAGCCCCACCGCCCATTAAAGAGGGTGGGAAAGTGTTAGTTAGTGGTCAAGAGATTATGGTGTTTTGGGAAAGATCTTGAGGAACACCACTTAGACTGTCAGACTGGACTTGTGTATCTACAGAGTCCATCAAACAGATGGTTTTAGGCGTATATGTTAGTAGGGCTATAACAATATTGTATCAAACTGAGAAATTGCGATACACAGTCACGATGCTGTATTGCGGCAGTATCGTGATACTTCCTTTCAAAGTTATGTTAGCCTTCAGTCCAGAAAACAACCACATGATATGATGTGATGATGCTTCCAAGCATCAAATCATCATGATTACTATTTTTAAACTTTTTACAAGTAACATTCCCACAACATCTGCAAAAAATAAAAATAAAACCTCTGCAAAATAAAAAGCAAAGCCTCACATTGAGCAGTGCTGTCTGTGTCCTATAGTGATGCTTCTCCATGCACTCCAAGGTCTGGGGCCTATGCTAATGTAACGGTGGCGAACTAGCAGAGTTGGCATGGAACGT
>NC_085866.1:5374588-5377088 GCF_034702125.1 Engraulis encrasicolus
CAGAGGCTGCAGAGAAAGCCTCTAGATGGCTATGGATCAGGAGGGGGGGATCCTTGGAGTAGCAGGCCACTTGGATACAAGTCGGGGGCTGATCACCCCCGGCTGGGTCGCCCGGGTGAGGGTGTTTGATTGCCTGGTTAACACCAGACCTAATCACAAGTGAGATTAGGTCTGGGGAGTTGCCTATTGTAAATTCCGTAGGGGAGAGAATATTTGGCTATTATGACACACTGCCCTGGTCTCTGACTGGGCAGAGAAACTATTAAGGTGGGAATGCTTGGCCATTATGACACAGTGCCCATGATCTTGGACGTTATGAGTCATCCTCGCCAGACTGTCTTTCGGATCGAACCGATTGTGTAGAACTAAAGGCAGTATGGGAGTTCCCAGGCTAGGTGTTTGATGATTAAAGACCCGAAACACCCAATGAGCTCGGGTTTATCACTGACGATGTGCCCAAGTAGCACCTAGTGGTGCATTCAAGAACTGAGGGCGAGTTCATTCCTTGTTAGATCGAGGGAGCGCTCAATCCCGCGTGTGCCTGATACCTCTCGAGGAGCCGCCTGCACGTGACTCTGCGTGTGTTGAGTTCATTCAGGTTTTCCTTCTCTCCAGAAACATAATTAATAGTGAGGTCAACACTCAGGCTTCAAAGGCCTGGGGATCAAAGTCAGAGCGACGTGGTGACTCAGAGGTTACAAGTAAATAGCGATTACTCAGATGCAGCCTTGCACTGCTGTTTGCTAACCACTCAAGTCTCCTCCGAACTGTAGGCTTGCTGTACTTTAAAAAGTCATTGTGTTATGTGCTTTCAGGCAGTGCGCTGCTCGCACTTCTCGTTCTTTGTCTTTCTCTTTGGAATCTTTCCTTCTCTCTGTGTCTCTCTCTGTGTCTGTCTCTCTCTCTCTCTGTCTGTCTCTCTATCTCTCTCTCTGTCTCCCTCTCTCTCTCTCTCTCTCTCTCTCTCTCTCTCTCTCTCTCTCTCTCTCCTTTTCTGTACTCTTGTGAGTACTTAGGTGGTGGGTGTTTAAGTCTCATTTCTCCTCAGAGAAAGCCAGTAGGGCAATGTGCAGTGTCATGACCTTTCGGTGCACTTTTGAATAATGGATGATGTTCCAAGTTGACACCTGACTCCTGAAATGAGAATATTTCAAAAGCGAGCGCAAAGGGTCACTGGACTCCTCATAGTAACACACGATGCCGTTCCAAATCACTAATCACCAACTCCAACAATCGGTATTGTTAATGTAGCCATGGCAACGGCCATAATAACACAGGACTTATCACTTAATGTCCCCTCTGTATTGTTGTTGGAGTGCTCCATGCTGTAAGAACACTTCATATAGAAACTCCCATAGAACTACCAAGAGATGAGTTTCGGTTTTCAAATCTATCTAGCCAGAAATCAAAGATAAGGTGAATAGTAATTTCAAAACAGAACTTCAACTTTCCGGATGTATTTCTGTTTAGGGAAAATAAACTTTTGATAAGCTATATGAAAGCCACAACAGAATGAGTTGGAAATGGACTTCAAAATGTCACTATATTGGTCTGAAAGCTTTGTCAATTGTTTAAAACTGTCTCAACAGCCAGGCCTACCTTTGTAGTTTAGACACCGTGTTCAAAGTCCATACAAGCTTTGTTATTTTGAGTATGTGAGTTCTAACCTTCAGAAAGAGGTTTGGGTGTCACTCTGCTGAGCACTATGTGCATGACCAGTTATTCAACCTCTTTCTGAAGGGTAGAACTCATAATTCAATCAACACCAGGCCTGACACCGAAACTGTTCGTGTAGCATTGCAGGCTGTGGGCTACGCTACCTTCTGCTCCAGTTGCTACCAAGGTCAAGATGGTAAGCAGTGTTAATTTCGTCAGCTTTTTTTGATTTAGTCTTAGTCTTAGTCACAATGACGAAAATCAATTTTAGTCTTAGTCATATTTTAGTCATTGTCTTCCCAATTTAGTCTTAGTCTTAGTCAAAATGACGAAAATCAATTTTAGTCATAGTCAAATTTTAGTCATTTTAGTCATTTTCGTCAACATTTCAAATTTTAGTCATTTTAGTCAATATTGTGGTGTAAAATAAATAACCTACAATGGCTATTGTTATTTCAGAAAGTATTACTAATATAGCCTATTGCAGCAAATATTCACCTTGTTACTAGGTCATTTTCCACCAAAACCCAAATCAGTCATTTCAACATCATAGAGCAAAGGAGCATCGCGCGCGCACACACACACACACACTTCCAGGTGCAGGCTTCTCTCTCTCTGTCTCTGTCTCTGTCTCTGTCTCTGTCTCTCTCTCTCTCTCTCTCTCTCTCTCTCGTGCATTAGAAGCTGCTGCATATTATTTGATTTTGAGTTTGATCACGGAGGAAACTACATGCTCTTCTTCACCTGACCGCGTGACTTAAAGCCTGCAGATTAGGTACCGGCAGTGGGAAGACCAGACATCCCAAGTCTCCATGAAGTTCAAGAAGTCTCGCTGATAGTGGCT
>NC_085866.1:5382088-5387088 GCF_034702125.1 Engraulis encrasicolus
TGGGGTCTTGACCCCTAGGGGGGTCATGGAGGTACTGAAGGGGGGGTTGCGGACAAAAAGGGACATTGCATAAAAATGGGAAATCCACAGGTTAACAGCTAACAGCTAATAGATACATTCGCTGTTCCGTGGATTTCTAGCAATATTAGCGGACAATGGCTAGATTTTCCATCAATAGTTTGGTAAGTTAGGGTCCCCGCTGAAAAGGTTTGGGAACCCCTGCCTTACTGGATCAAGAGGGGAGCCTTCCCCTTCCTCTCCCCTTATTGCCCCGTGCACCAGACTGATGGATAACTGCAGAAAAGCCCAGAGCAGCGCCAGGCCAGCATTTCCCCCTTTCATCTCCTCACGCTACTCCTTACTGACGAAGACGTGGGGGAGCAGGAGAGACGGGGGAGTGAGACAGACAGACAGAAATTGAGTGATTGTTGAGAAGAGCAAGAGAGAGAGAGAGAGGGAGGGGAAGAAGAGATGAGAAACTGGAGGCACTGGAGTAGCGAAAGTGCGTGTGTGCGTGTGTGCGTGTGTGTGTGTGTGCGTGTGTGTGTGTGTGTGTGTGTGCGTGTGTGTGTGTGCGTGTGTGCGTGTGTGCGTGTGTGCGTGTGTGTGTGTGTGTGTGTGTGTGTGTGTTTGTGTGTGAGCTTTAAACAGAGGAACGGGGCGTTTGGAGAAGGCCAGTGAGAGGGAAACGGAGGGAGGGAGGGAAAGGGCGCAGCTCTCTTCCTGTCCACTGCTTCCTTCCTTCCTTCCTGTTGTCACCATGAAGGGACAGGCCACTGTAGTGCAGGCCACTCTACTGCAGGCCACTCTACTGCAGGCCACTGTAGTGCAGGCCACTCTACTGCAGGCCACTGTAGTGTAGTGCAGGCCACTCTACTGTACTGCAGGCCACTCTACTGCAGGCCACTCTACTGCAGGCCACTCTACTGCAGGCCACTCTACTGCAGGCCACTCTACTGTACTGCAGGCCACTCTACTGCAGGCCACTCTACTGTACTGCAGGCCACTCTACTGCAGGCCACTCTACTGCAGGCCACTCTACTGTAGTGCAGGCCACTCTACTGCAGGCCACTCTACTGCAGGCCACTCTACTGTAGTGCAGGCCACTCTACTGCAGGCCACTCTACTGCAGGCCACTCTACTGTAGTGCAGGCCACTCTACTGCAGGCCACTCTACTGTAGTGCAGGCCACTCTACTGCAGGCCACTCTACTGCAGGCCACTCTACTGCAGGCCACTCTACTGCAGGCCACTCTACTGCAGGCCACTCTAGTGTAGTGCAGGCCACTCTACTGCAGGCCACTCTAGTGCAGGCCACTCTAGTGTACTGCAGGCCACTGTAGTGTAGTGCAGGCCACTCTAGTGTACTGCAGGCCACTCTACTGCAGGCCACTCTACTGCAGGCCACTCTACTGCAGGCCACTCTACTCCAGGCCACTCTACTGCAGACGACTCTACTGCAGGCCACTCTAGTGCAGGCCACTGTAGTGCAGGCCACTGTAGTGTAGTGCAGGCCACTCTACTGCAGGCCACTCTACTGCAGGCCACTCTACTGCAGGCCACTCTACTGCAGGCCACTCTACTGTAGTCCAGGCCACTGTAGTGCAGGCCACTCTACTGCAGGCCACTCTACTGCAGGCCACTCTACTGCAGGCCACTCTACTGCAGGCCACTGTAGTGCAGGCCACTGTAGTGCAGGCCACTGTAGTCAGTCTTTCACATAACACATTTGGGTTACTTTCAGTTTGTGGAGTATGGCGTGCTCTTATCCAGATAGTTTGTTGGCTTCTTGGGTTTGGGTGCTCTTTAGTCCAAGGTATAGTACTTCCATGTAGGACCTGTCATATTAATAAAGACATTTTAATTTGGAGTGCCTTAGTCAGAGAATTTATTCTCATTTTTTGATCCTGACATTTTGGGTTACTCTTTACTTGATGCCGGTGTCATGCGTATGACATAACGGTGTCAAAAGAGTGTCATGACACAGTCATGGATGAGTCATGATGTCAATGTCATAAAGGTTATAAGGTCATGAACAGTTGACATTGTTAGGGGCTGTCTTCACCATAGCCGGATATCACTTAATGACAAGTTGACATAATGCTTATGACACATGCATGACTGAGCTACGATACTGTGACTATGCTATGACACTGTTATGTCATGTTATGTCCAGAGTCAAGTTAAGTGTTACCCACATTTGTTAGTCAAGGTAGGTGGGAAAGTTAGCTGGTCCCAGAGACATGTGATTTTGCTGCCATCATTTGAAAACGGCTCAGTTGTGCCGTTACAACTAGACATTAGGCCAACATTTGTAATAGAGAATGTTGACATTTTCAGGCGACCTTGTCAAAGTGTGAAGAGCTTGTTGACGAGATGACTAAATTGCTGGGGGAAACTCCTACAGTAACTGTAGTGCTTTCACACTCCTTTTGGGTTTACAGGCTCAATGTTCTCACTTTTCAAATACTGATTGTGGGTCTATAGCAGTCTTTCTCAACAGGGGTGCCGGGGCACCCTGGGGTGCCGCGGGCCCCCCTCAGGGGTGCCGCGGAAACGTGGCTGATAAATAAATGATGTAATATAATACATATTTCTCTAAATTGATAAGTTAATGCTAGTCAGTGGAATCTTTCATCTGCCATTTACGCACAATAAAGTAAATATAGGTCGCCCCAGCCGAACGTAGGTCGTGTGATGTCTCGAAATGTGTTACTTTTCTAAGCTTGTGTCGGATGCAATGATACAGTAAGTAAGATCTCCTTGGTCGGATGTGATGCCATGTTACGGCTTGTTGGTTTGGGGTGCCTTGAAATTTTTCATGAATTAAAAGGGTGCCTCGCCTTAAAAAAGGTTGAGAAACGCTGGTCTATAAGATGCTATTCAAAACCCTTACAGTGCAAACCACTTTCAAATCATTACTTTAAAACCAGACAAATATCTGATCCCATAATCATCAGATGAGCTCCTAACACCAGATGAATAGTATTAGCGATGTGACCTAATCGCTATCCCCTCTCAGATCACTGCCATAGGGGGTTCTGGGATGGATAACTGTTGTGTGCCTGTGAACGTTTAAAATATTTTGCCCTCCAACAATGTTCCTTAGACATTCTCAGGGCTTGGTGCTGTCCTTGCTTACCGTCACTCGTCAGGTTAACAACTTGCCTTAAAGATGATTAACTGGGCTTGAGATAGAGGATACCTCTACAGATAAGTCATCTATATGGGCGGGTTTCAGCTGTCATGGAAGAGAGTCCTTTTTTAAAAATTAAGATATTGAAACAACACCTGCTTTTGGTAATGTCATGAATATGACTCCAAGGCGTACTCAGAGCCATAGTCTGCTGTAGGTATGGGGGCGTGTGCAGAGACAGACTTTACATTAGGCAAACCTAGGCAATTGCCTAGGGCCCTGCCCAAATCTGTGCTTCACAAATGTCAAACCAGTCGTGATAAACACACTAAAAAAGTAGGACTGATCTTAATTTGGTACGTATGTAATACAATTGAAGCATGTATGACAATGTATGACAAAACAATAAAATAGCACCCTCGCTCCCTCCATGCCAATTGTTGACGTGTTTAAAGAATGACTTTCAGGGCCCCATGTTTATATTTCACCCAGGGCCCCAAATAAGCTAGATCTGCCCCTGGGCTCATTTAACAGCTGACTTTCAAATGCTGCCTGCCTGTTATGTGCCAGAGGCAGGACTGCTGCACCTGGGTATAAGGCTGCTCATGTTTCGGTGAACCTGACCAACGAATTGTTTTCTTCCCAAGATGTTAGCTATT
Source organism: Engraulis encrasicolus (assembly GCF_034702125.1). NCBI lineage: Eukaryota > Metazoa > Chordata > Actinopteri > Clupeiformes > Engraulidae > Engraulis > Engraulis encrasicolus. Next base: position 5,385,883 of record NC_085866.1, read on the forward strand.
TTCATGTCATGTGAACTTGTGAACTCATGTGAACTTGTGAACATCTACCTACCAGCAGGGTGTATTTGTCTGTTGGTTCTCAAAATAGCCCACAAACCCATGAATGTATAGATTTTGGCTTGCATTTTGGGGAAAAGGGCTTAAATTGGCCTAAACTTGGCTGGTGGATATTTGCACTCTATGAGTGTTTTTTTTTAATCATGAATGTGTCTTGATTTTCACTTCCTTTTCTGTGTGTCCTGAAACTAGATAAATGCAAATACATAGTTATTATTTGAATATTACATAATTATAAAAGGAAAGCTGCAATTTATGTTTACGTTTGTTAGCTGCTTATTGTTGTATGGTCTATGTAGCAACGCTTTCACATCCCATTCCATCTCTCACCTCCACCAACTAGGAAAATTAAGAAGCATTTCCAATTATGTTAACACATGAGAGTGAGCGAGAGAGACAGAGACTGTGAGTGCATCTTAATATGCAACCTTGCCTCCTCCACTTGCCTCCTCCACTCGCTTCTCGTCATGATGACATCACTGACAACAGCATTATATTTCAATATCTTGCAAAAGCTCAATTGTAGAGTCTTTTTCTCGTGTGCAATTGTTATGGTGAATGAAAAACAGTCCCTCAAAAGTTGTTGTGGCTAGGCTGACAGCTGGGAAACTTTATCGTTTTCTCCACGGAGGAGGGGCCAGGAGGCGGGGCGAGGAGACAAGCGCAAGTGTAGGAAGCAAGGACGCATATTAAGATGCACTCAGAGAGAGATAGTATGAGTGTGTTGTGATGAGTGTGTTGTGTATGGCAGAAGGGGGTTGAGGTAGAGGGATAGATGATGGGGGTTTGTCATACACAGCAGGGAGTTTCTATAAGCACTGAATCCCTTGTACACACACACACACGCGCACGCACGCACGCACGCACGCACACACGCACGCACGCACGCACGCACGCACGCACACACACACACACACACACACACACACACACACACCTATTCACAGCTATGGCGGAGAGATTCACACACCAAGCTCCCTTTCTATGTAGAGCAGCTTAGCCTGCATTCACCCATAAACAGTAAGCTCATAAATGTCACTCTGTTTCTTTCCCACATAGCATGCAAAGTCTCTCTCTCTCACACACTCACACACACACACACACACACGCATGCAAACACAGACACTTACAAACACACGTGCAAACACA
>NC_085866.1:5392088-5404588 GCF_034702125.1 Engraulis encrasicolus
TCGGTGAGGGCTGAGGAGGGCTTGATCTGCCTGTATCCTCATTCACCAGAGGATCCAGACACCCTGCTGTTTTCAAAAAACAGAACAAAGCTATCTTTTATCCCACAAGCAATTAGGCTTTTTTTTTTTAAACGAACATGCAAAATGAAAATGTAGATTTTAATTTGCACACCCTGTTTCAGCAGCAGGCCTGAGCAGGAATACCACGTCTGTAGCTTTTATTACTTTAAAGGGACGCTGTGCAGGAAATGGTCAAAAAAGGTACTGCAACTATGCTGCTCATTGAAACTGGGCTCCCTATTGCCAAATTTGATCTTTACTTGAACGTTTACTAAGTAATAAGCAAATATTTTCTAGTATGGTCCAAGTACAGTCATTTTTGCAGCTAAAAATGGCTATTTTTGGGAATTCAAAATGACGGACCATGGAGAAGATCCCCCTTTTCATATATGAAAAGTGCAATTTTTCCAGTCATAATGAATACTTTTGATGGAGGTGGTAAGTATTCATGAAAAAGGTAACATTAGTGAATGGGCAACATGAATTCTGGAAATAAACAACTAAAAATCTCACACAGTGTCCCTTTAATAAGTTTTATCTACCATCTACCCTGCTTCCCCATCCTCCCATGGGGTTAACCTGGACTGTCCTCTGTTGATGACTGACATCTGACCAATGTCTTTATTCATATAATGGGGTAAATGTGTTTTGGGAATCTGACTGTATTGTGTTTGTTTTTCGTGTCTTACGCTCCATTTACTAGAAGAAATTTCCCCCACGGGGGACAATAAAGCTACTACTACTACTGCTAGGGCTGGTGGCACTAGTACTCTTGATGGCATTAACTGGGACTGTCAGGAGTCATTATATGTGTGTCACAAAAGCAATCTCGTAGAGCAGAATTACTCGTGTGCATGTGCAGCGTGTGGTTGTCTATTTCCCATTATTCGATTGGGGTCATGCATGAGCTGTATGTGAAGAATTTATGATCTTATGGAATGGAATTTGTGTGTGCGTGCGTGTGCATGTGCGTATGTGTGTGCACATTCTTGCTCTGTTAAGATCAGTTTCAACCTTTTTTTTTTAAATGAATGCCTTTTAAATAAACTTTCGATCAGTGGTGCTTTTTTTCAAAGCCCCCCTTGCCCTCATCACAAGCCTCCCAACGCACCCTTCACCTCATCATAAGCCTGACAACCCCCCCCCCCCTTAGTATTAAAAATCTAAATGGACTAATGCCCCTCAATGGCAACTAAGCACCGCCCCCTCTCATCTGGATCCTTCGCAACGCCCCCCTACAGCTCTCCAACACCCACCCCCCCCCCCCCCCCCCCCCCCCCCCCCCCCCCCCCCCGGAGGGCTGTACCGCCCCCGTTGAGAAGCACTACTTTAGATGGACAAATGATTGCAATTGGGGCATCCAAGTATGTAATAGATATGTATCGGTGTGTAATCTGATGGAATGAAGTTCTAACATGTGTGTATATTGTGTGTGTATTTGTGCAGGAGGAGATTGAGGATCCTGACAGGGGGCAGCCATGTATGCGCTGTGGGGACCAGTGTCCAGGGCTCCGAATGCACGGATGGAGGTGAGCTCTCTTTCTCTCTCTCTCTCTCTCTCTCTCTCTCTCTCTCTCTCTCTCTCTCTCTCTCTCTCTCTCTCTCTCTCTCTCTCTCTCTCTCTCTCTCTCTCTCTCTCTCTCTCTCGTTTGCTTGCTCTCAGCTGGAGAGATGCTAGAGACACCTGGAGAGATACTAACCTAAACCTTCCTCATTGTGTGTGTGTGTTGAATTCTCAGTGCATCAAAGCAGAAGTCACAGGTTTAACTCCCTGCAGCGAGTATTTCTCTGCCAAGTCTTCAATGAATTTCAATGGCCTGCTTGAGCCGCTGCCTTGCTTATTAAATGCATTATTTTTCCGGAGCCGTAGAGTGTGCACTGCAGTGAAACTTCTTTTGTATTACCCGCTACACTTGTCTTACATCTACACCTACACCCACACCTTGTCTTACACCTACACCTACACCCACACCTTGTCTTACACCTACACCTACACCCACACCTTGTCTTACACCTGCATTTTTTTGGATATGAGCACCATTTAAATTCTTTAATCCCCAAGGGATGCTGCATCATCTGAATTCCCTCATTTCCATCTCTCTTTTATATTACACGGAAAGAGTTTTGAATACTTTTTTACTGTGGTATGGCAAATGTTGTGAAAAACAATACAGGATAAAATGGCAGAAAACCCCAATGTTTTACTGATAGTGTATCGTTTAAGACATAAGCTTCTGATATTCAGAGGGGCACAGAGTATGTGTGCCTTTATTCATGATAGGACAGTCGACTGAGACAGGAAGCAAGTGGGGAGAGAGAGACTGGTAGGGGTCGGCAAATGATCTGGGCCGGAATCGAACCTCAGTTCAGTTCAGTTCAGTTCAGTTATGGTTTATTTGAGTAGGGACAAATACACATCATGTAGACTGTACAACAACCTAACAGATAAGTATCATAGCATTTGTAGCCATAGGCTAATTTCCAATGCCCCTCCCTAGAAGGGCTTTTCAAGTAAAATATAAAAAACTGTTTTTATTGTTATTTTAAAATACAACCTATCCATTCATCCAAGCTATTCATTTAATCTAAGAAGACAGGCAATATACATATACATACCTAATCCTATATTCATGTACAGTCACTCGTTCATTCCACTAATTAATCAATTTGATAAAACATGTACAATAGCATCCCCCCCATACACACATAGTCAAGTGCCACCCACCTCCCTCCCTCACACACCGTGTAGCATTGCAGTGCCCAGCCGTTTAAACCACAGCCGGGCCCATAGTGCAGTGTAGTGTTGGTGCATGTTGGTATCATTGTGATGGCAGTGTAGAGAGGAAAGCATCTACAGGGCTTTTGTTGTTAAATCTATTCTGTACAAAGCAGACTAACACTTTGTCCTGCTGATGCACCCAAGGCAGGAACCATAAGCGGCCACCGGAAAGACACGCTCAAACTTGTGCATGTGCTTGTGCAATCCATAATCACTGTGAGCTTTATGCCTATACGTATGCGCGCACACACACACACACACACACACACACACACACACACACACACACACACACACACAATGTATATATAATGGATGGATATTACGTACTGTACGTGGTATTAGAGTCAGCTGGACAATCATACATCATAACAACTTCCAAATCAGATTTGCACAGAAAACTGTGAATCCCCTGGATTAAAACCATGTTCGACTTGTACAGGAAGACCTTTTGACCTCATTTCTCTCTCTCTCTCTCTCTCTCTCTCTCTCTCTCTCTCTCTCTCTCTCTCTCTCTCTCTCTCTCTCTCTCTCTCTCTCTCTCTCTCTCTCTCTCTCTCTCTCTTTCCCTCCACTTTGTTGTGTGTGTGAGGGTGATGATGCTGTGTGTGTGTGTACATGTAGTTGTGTGTGAGAGGGGGATGATGTTGTGTGTACATGTAGTTGTGTGTCAGACAAAAAAAACAACCCTCTCATATGAGATACAAACCCATGCCCTTAGAGAAGCATTACAAAGGTGGTGTGTGTGTTTGTGTGTGTGACTGTGTGTGCATGCCAGTGTCTGTGTGCTCATGGGTGCCTGTGTGTGTGTGCCAGTGTCTGTGTGCTCGTGTGTGTGTGCCTGTGTGTGCATGTCAGTGTCTGTGTGCTCATGAGTGTGTGTGCCTGTGTGTGCATGTCAGTGTCTGTGTGCTCATGTGTGTGTGTGTGCATGTGTGTGTATGCCCGTGTCTGTGTGCTCATGTGTGTGTGTCTCATGTGTGTCTCATGTGTGTGTCTAGGACCAGAGCTAGTGGCCGCTCGGCTAGGACGAGAGCTAGTGGCCCGCTAGGACCCAATCTAGCTTTAGCGTTAGCCGCTTAGCTCCATGGCACGCAGGGCAAGTCTGCTCCGCACCGCACTGCATGCCACCACAACAAACAAATACCCTAGCTAACACTAACGCAGCAACAATTGTGATGCCACAACAATACTATCTGCTTTTACCGCATGGAGCATAAGAGAGGGATAGAGAGGGAGAGGGAGGGGGAGGAATAGAGAGGAATAGAGAGGGAGAGAAGGGTAGTGAAAGAGAGGAAGAGAGAGATTAAGTGTGTTGTCCCGTGGGTCTGTCTTTCAGATGCACCACACAACAGAGTCACCTGTTTTTCCATAGGGCAGATTATCCATGTACAGAATTCTCAATCTAAGGCCCTAATTCTACTTAACCCATTGTGTCCTGGAGACACATATACGGGTCTTTCAGGATTTTGAGATTTTAGCTGTTTTATTAACTATGTGGATATGTTAGAGCTGAATGAACACATTACAATGCAAGGGGAGGGTCTTGGCTTTTAAATGTAACTCATTTCATGTTTGTATGTGCTTCGGAGGCTGAGATATTTAGTTATTTAGGGAGAGGACACCTTTTCCCAAAAAGGGCTTTGGCTAAAATGGGTTAAACTGACCACACAACAGCGATTACCATTACCGTGGCATTAGGCCACATCGCCTTTTCATTTATTCAACTCATACGTATGAGGAGATTTCGTCTAGGGAGACGTGCAGTCCGGTAAAGGATCTTTGTGCGTGTGCGTGTGCGCGTGCGCGTGCGCGTGCGTGTGTGCGTGCGTGCGTACGTGCCTGCGTGCGTGATTTTGAGCGCATGCAAGCGTATGTCTGTTTTGCTCTGCTGTAGTGCTTCAGGGGATTGTAGTACCTATGACCTCTGCTTAGCAAATGGCACGACCTGCTTGTCTAGACAAAGCCAGGGGCCAGAGGACTAGGACCGGGGACAGAGGGGGCAGAGGACTCCTAATGTTGCTAATGCTAGGCTAATAGCAGAGGACTCCTAATGTTGCTAATGCTAGGCTAACAGCAGAGGACTCCTAATGTTGCTAATGCTAGGGCTAACAGCAGATGCTGCACGATGCCAGCTGACCTGAGCAGTGACCAGTTTGTAGTGGAGGACGAAACAGTAGAAAGCGGCACCATTTGCATACCTCTTAGCCCAGTAAGACACAGCACTTGGTAAGCCTATAAATTAGTTGTCACCAGACTGGAAATGACCAACACCTAATGTATAATACAGTATTACTTAACCCCTTAAAGGGGTATGCCACTATTTTGGGGCTTAATGCAGTTAAACTCGTTGGCTGGGGTTTATAAAGGTGGTAAAGTGTCTTATTTTTCATGTTAATCGTTGTCTTGCTTTAAGACAAGTTAAAAGAGGGAGTATGTAGCTAAGAAAGTCAATGGATCACTGTAGCATGTAGCGTGCTACACGGATGCATTGACTTTCACTAGCTTAGCGACGTTATACACGTACCGATGTTATAACCGATATAGCGATGTTATAACCTTACTGTCACCAAAACTGTAATGGCTATGTCTTAATCTGTTACTTAAGGGTCTCGGTACTGTCATAGTGTAACGGAGGCTGACTAGCACAGAGTTGGCGTGGAACGTTGGTAAACCTCCCTCCGATAGCCTCATACAGTCTCGTGCCGTTGGGCCGAGAGACTAGTCTCTTGGCCCAGCGGTATCGTACTGTGTCTCCCATTGCCGAACCGTTGTAGTTGACGAGGTCGCACGTTCGATCCCCGAGGGGGGTGAACAGGTGCAAGATGACCTCCGTCACAGTGGTGCCGCTGACCCGGGATGGGAGTGAGGTTTAAGGGGGAGAGTGTAACGGAGGCTGACTAGCACAGAGTTGGCGTGGAACGTTGGTAAACCTCCCTCCGATAGCCTCATACAGTCTCGTGCCGTTGGGCCGAGAGACTAGTCTCTTGGCCCAGCGGTATCGTACTGTGTCTCCCATTGCCGAACCGTTGTAGTTGACGAGGTCGCACGTTCGATCCCCGAGGGGGGTGAACAGGTGCAAGATGACCTCCGTCACAATAGCAATGTTGTTATGATGTAGTTGAGTACTTTCAACAAATAGGGAATAGGCCCGCTGGCGACCCCATCTGCAGCAAGAGGCTACGGCCCTATGCACTGTCATAGTAGTGTAGTACTCTGGTAGTACAGTTTTTTCAGTGACTTTTTCATTGTGGTGGAACAGTATGCGTCAAGGGGTTATAATTTAACCTCTATTTAAATGCATTTCCTTTTGTAAGATTTGTGGGGTTTTTTTGCAACTGTGCATATTTTGACAGTGAAAATTTGACCACAAAGACTAGCAGTCTTTAGCAGTGGGTCGGTTTCCCAGGGGTTGAATTCCATCCATGACAGGGATTGTTCATTGACTGCATATTTGTGCACAGACCAATCCGATTAGGCTGGCTTAGTCTTAATTAGCTTGTCATGTTGATCGAGTGTTGGGGTCCAGAAATCCACTAATATGGTGAAAATTCAGGGGGTTCATACTTAACAGTACTGATACCAGACCAGTGGCGGACAACATGTGTATTATACAGTGCTGGCCAAAAGTATTGGCACCCCTTCAATTCTGTCAGATAATACTCAATTTCTTCCAGAAAATGATTGTAATCACAAATGCTTTGTTTTTAATATCTTCATGTATTTGTCTTGCAATGAAAAAACACAAAAGACAATGAAAAAAAGTCAAATGAAAGCAACCTCAAAACATCAGGGAAACTCTGCCATATTTGACTTATGAATAGAGGAAAAATAAATCAAGTCAAGTCAAGTCAAGTAGGTTTTATTGTCAATTTCTTTACATGCACTGGTCATACAAAGAATTTGAAATTACATTTCTTGCTTTCCCATACAGACATAGACTAATCTAGGTAAGGACATAGACAGTATAGACATAGACAGTACTTATACATGGACTTAAGACAGTATGGACATAGACAGTGCTCATACAGACATTTTGAGGCCTTCATTGAAAAAAACACTGTCCCTGAAGTCAAATATGGCAGAGTTTCCCTGATGTTTTGAGGTTGCTTTGCTGCCTCTGGCACTGGACTGCTTGACTATGTGCATGGAATTACGAAGTCTGAAGAATATCAACACATTTTGCAGCATAATGTAGGAGTCCACCCCTGATTCCCATAGAAAACCTATGGAGAGATCTCAAAATGGCAGTGTGGAGAACGCACCCTTCAAATCACCTCAAGGATGGTCTAAAATTCCAGCAGAGCATTGTAGGAAACTCATTGATGGTTATCAGAAGTGGTTGTTCACAATTATTTTGTCTAAAGGTTGTGCTACCAAGTATTAGGCTGAGGGTGTCAATACTTCTGTCCGGCCCATTTTTTGAGTTTTGTGTAAAATGGTCATTCATTTGACTTTTTTTTCATTCTCTTTTGTGTTTTTTCATTGCAGGAGAAACAAATGAAGATATTAATAACAAAGCATTTGTGATTGCAATCATTTTCTGTAAGAAATTGAGTATTATCTGACAGAATTGAAGGGGTGCTAATACTTTTGGCCAGCACTGTACTACCGGTATATTATTGCTATTAACGTGTTATTGGGGCAGCCGTGGCTTAATGGTTGGGGAGTTGGTCTTTCAATCTGGGGGGTTGTAGGTTTGAATCCCACCTGACCTCTCCCTACACCTCCATCCATGGCTGAAGTGCCCTTGAGCAAGGCACCTCACCCCACATTTGATGCAGGGACTGTAACCAATACCCTGTACATAACTAGGCCGCTTTAGAGATAAAAGCCTTGGCTACATGTAATGTCATGTAATGTAATGTCGGTAACACTTTACTTTACGGATCGCTAATAAGGTGGTAATTTCGTTTTAATTTCATAGTTATTTCATAGTTATTTCAAGATAATAACTGTTTGTTTTTAGTAACAACAGCAAAATAACCATACAGTTTCCAGTGCAGTGTGTGTGTGTGGGTATGCGTATGTGTGTGTGTGTGTGTGTTTGTGTGTTTGTGTGTTTGTGTGTGTGTGTGTGTGTGTGTGTCTGTGTCTGTGTCTGTGTCTGTGTCTGTGTCTGTGTGTGTGTGTCTGTGTGTGTCAACAAAGTGTCACCGTGCTGCGAGTCATCAGGGTGTCACCACAATGCACTGGAAACTGTATGGTTATTTTGCTGTTGTTACTAAAAACAAACAGTTATTACCCTGAAATAACTATGAAATAACTATGAAATTAACACGAAATTACCACCTTATTAGCGATCCGTAAAGTAAAGTGTTACCGTAATGTCATAATGCTCGGCTGCTCATTTGGCTTTTATCCAGACTAAACAATACTGATGGCAAATCTGTGACGTATATATATATATACACACACACGAGTATTAGTAGACCTACATGCGTGCTCATATGTGCTTTTATCCACCTTAACAGCTTTGTGTTGTCCAGCACTAACGCACAACAATCCCCTGGTAGGCCATATGCTGCGGGGTGGTGGGGGAAACATAATGCCTCAACATCTGACACAGGCCACACACACGTCGTGCACACACTACACACACACACACACACACACACACTACACACTGCACTATACACGTCACACACACACATGTTGGTGGGGGAAACACAATGCTTAAACATCTGAGAAAGGCCACAAACACGTCGTGCACACACTACACACACACACACTACACACTACACTATACACGTTGTCAAACACACATGTTGGTGGGGGAAACATAATGCTTAAACATCTGACAAAGGCCACACACTACACTCTAAACACACAACACACACACACACACACACTCTAAACACACACACACACACACACACACACACACACACACACACACACACACACACACACACACACACACACACACACACACACACACACACACACACACACACACACACACACACACACACACACACTACACTCTAAACACACAACACACACCATAAACACACTGCATACACAATTGACTTAGTACAGAGTGCACGGGGCCTAACTTGGTGGCATTACATGTCAGCTTATCCGGGCTCCCGCATTAGGGCAGCTGTGCTGTGATTTATAGCATGCTAAGCTGTTTTAGGGGTTAATGGTTTGCCGCTAAGAGCATAGACAAACTGTGTATGTATGGCCAGGGCAGGATTAAAGTACAGGCTAGATATGGCTGCAGCCTAGGGGCCCCCACCTGCAAGGAGGGGGGTGGCTCTGATTGGCCAAAAGTGAAAAATTGTGTCAATTGTGACAAGATGCAATATTGACATAAAACATATATCTGTGACAGTGCAGTTGGTAGACATGTTATCCTCAAGTCCTAGCTCATAATTATGACTCTGTCTACTTTGTATGTGAATTTCTTGTGAAATTTGCCTTCTGGGGGCCCCACAGAAACCTGTAGCCTATGGCCCCAGGCCATCTTTAACCGGCCCCTTGAATAGCACTAAAGACCACGGGGGAGTAGAGGGGCTGTGGGAAGTGAAAGTGTGCTGTGGCATGATATGGTGAGGTGGTGGTGGTGGTGGTGGTGGTGGTGGTGGACACGTGATCCTATTTTTAAAAGTTCCCTGTGGAAAGTGTGCTGTGGCATGGTATCTTGTGGTATGGTATAGTGAGGTGGTGGTGGTGGTGTATCAGAGGGCGCGCTCAACTTCTGCAGTAAAATAAATAGGCCTACCTTTGGGTGCGCGAAAAAGCTACAAACTTAGAGAAAGGGAAGAATCCACACTCACAAGCTGAGGCTTATTATTTATTTATCAGTTGCCACCATGTCCACAAGCAGACGTGTTTCGGCCCTTAAGCCATCCTCAGTGCTGTAGTATGTGGTGCTAGTCGACACGTGATGATCATATTTTTCAAAGTTCACTGTGGAAAGTAATGCGCAGTAAATCATCTGGCTTAGACAACAGCAATGTGCACTCAAGCTTTGTTGCTGTGTTTCACTTGGTAGACACACACACACACACACACACACACACACACACACACACACACACACACACACACACACACACACACACACACACACACACACACACACACACACACACACACACACACACACACACACACACACACACACAGTCAGCATAAACAGTCAGCCTAAACAAACCATGTCTCCTTTTATCTGTCATCTGTTATATCGCCATGCCACACGTAAACATACAAATATTTTATGAAAATCCATCTGTCTCTCTCTCTCTCTCTCTCTCTCTCCATCCCCCGCCTCTCTCTCTCCTTCTTTATTTCTCTCTCTCTCACACGTCTCTCTCTCTCTCTCTCTCTCTCTTTCTCTCTCTCTACCCCTGTCCCTCTCTCTCCTTCTCTTTTTCTCTCTCTCTCTATTGCTCTCTCCTTGTCTCTCTCTCTCCTCCACTCCCTCTCTCTCACCGCCCCCACCTCTCTCTTTCGCTCTCTCTCTCTCTCTCTCTCTCTCTCTCTCTCTCTCTCTCTCTCTCTCTCTCTCTCTCTCTCTCTCTCTCTCTCTCTCTCTCTCTCTCTCCTCCACTCACTCCACTCCCTCCCTCTCACCCACCCACACCCAGCCCAGCCACACACATCATCAGTCCCATAACAAACAACAATACAGTAGTCTGGGAACAGCCACCAGGTACAACCACCACCAATTAGTGGCTCCGTGGCGTCATAAAATGTGAGAACAGGTTTAGGTTGTTAATCAAGATCAAGTTTAGTAACCAGCCTCACGCACAGCAGCAGCACCAGCACCAGTAGCATCGTCTGGGGCTTTATGACGTTTTGCAGCAGGTATGTTGTTTGCGTGCATGTTCTCTGTGTGTGTGTGTGCACGTGTTTACTTGTTTTTTTATGTGTGTGTGAGAGAGAGTTTCATGCAGCCGATGTTAAGATGTTGAAATCCCATCATGTCCCGTGAAGCGTTTGGGTAAAATGTAGATGACCGTCCAAACACTTTGCCCCATTTGTTCAGGGTATACTGTAGAGAAACTCTGAGGCACTCAAGGTTAAAATTTGTATATACTTCTTGTTTGGCTGTAATGGCTAAGCGTTTCGGCCCTTATGGCCTTCTTCAGGGTTAATCAAGGATCCTGTTTGTTTTTAATACTTTGCATTTCTTTGAATACATGTGATATTTTGGCTGTTATCCATGAAGTAGAATTAACAGCAAAGGACTTTTTGCATTTGTGCGAATGCCTGTGTGCAGACATTCTTGCTCATCAAACATATGAATTGAAATTTCGAGAACTCAGTTATAGTCATTATTATCGAGCTGTACAATATGATAAAATCTATTTCTTACCATTTTCCACATATCATACATTGTCATGTAGCCTGTCCGCAACAACTTTGTGTCAGGGTTGCTTACCGTGTGCTTCTCCACTATGTACTGTAATTTGAACAGCATCTTCAATACCAATGGGGCGATTGTGGCTCAGGTGGTAGAGGAGCCTGTTCGGCAACCAGAAGGTTGCAGGTTCGAGCCCCGCTCTGCCTGACCCCATTGATGTGTCCTCGAGCAAGATACTCAACCCAAAGTTGCTCCTGGTGGCAGGGTGGTACAATGTGTGGCAGCCACGGCCACTGGTGTGTGAATGTGAGTGTTAATGGGTGAATGTCGGACATACAGTGTAAAGCGGTTTGAGTGCTCGAAGGAGTGGAAAGGCGCTATATAATATAAATGCAGTCCATTTACCATCACAGGAATTAAAGTGCTTGCTAAGTGTAATGTAGGTGTAATGCTATTTGTTATGTTGTAATCTCAGTCTCAGTTGTCATGGCTATTTTTGTGCCACCACTGCAGAGACGGCATGCTTGGACCAAAACACTAGAGACTCAACAGTTCCCCTAGTGCTAATGCAGCCTCTCAGTGGAATCACTATCTCCTTTGAGTTGACTGTTGATGGTTGGCTATATTGTGGTACAATGGCACAAATTACAATAGTGATGTGTCCTTTTTTGAATTGCATATGTCAGGGCATTTTGGGCCTTTATTTTGGACAGGAAGTGAGTGGGAGAGAGAGAGGGTTGGGGAAGGTGCGGGAAATGACCTTTGACCGAAATCAAACCTGCGTCCCTGGCATAACAGTTTGAAAGTTAATTTATTTAACAAAGATACAGCATATATGAAGAACATTTAAGATAAACTGCAAAATATACAAGATTATAGCCATAAGGCTAATTTCCATCTTTTGTCTCTTGACAGGTTTGATGGTCCTTAAAAATATTTTTTTAAAAATGTTGTCGGTTTGAGCCACAGCAAAGGCCAATAGTAACATGCTCTGTTCTGCATCATGGACCTATTAATACATAGAGGAGCGATAGCACCTGTTAAAGGCAGATAGACCACTGTTATTAATACATAGAGCAGTATTCCCCAACCTTTTTTGTCTTGTGTACCCCCTAAACATTTTCATTGCGCCATGAGTACCCCCGAGTCAAGTTCTGTTTCGCTTTCTCTATGCAAATGAAACTAAGCCACATACATTTGTTAAAATTAAATTTTTCCAAGTACCCCCTGCAGTGTGCTCGTACCCCTGGTTGGGAAACACTGACACAGAGGAATGATAGCACCTGTTAGGCAGATAGACCGCTGCTGTCCATACAATATAGATGATGGATATACAGGTCGCAC
>NC_085866.1:5409588-5417088 GCF_034702125.1 Engraulis encrasicolus
GCGCACAGTGCTGGACTGGAATGGGGGCACAAAACAGACCAGGCTTTTTTTTTTCAAACATTTCTTTATTGAGTATTTTATTATATTTAACACAACATTACAACCCACACCCACCCCAAATCCAAGGCACACACACAAAACAAAAGCATATATAAAAAATGATTGCCAAAAAAGCCTGGACTTTTTGTTTTTTTATAGACCAGCTCCCTGCTTTTCTACACAATCGTGATTAGCTCAGTCCATGGTCTATATTAAACAGATGGACGAATGGGCTACCCCGTCTAAATTGAGGGCTAAATCGATTGCTCAGAAAAAAAGAAACGCAAATACCACCATTGGCCCCCTGAGGACTGTCGGGCCATCGGGAAAATGCCCTGTATGCCAGATTACCAGTCCAGCCCACCGGGAAAATGCCCTGTATGCCAGATTACCTGTCCAGCCCACCAGGAAAATGTCCTGTATGCCAGATGACCAGTCCAGCCCACCGAGAAAATGCCCTGCCCTGTATGCCAGATTACCCGTCCATCATACCAGGAAAATGCCCTGTATGCCAGATTACCAGTCCAGCCCACTGGAAAAATGCCCTGTATGCCAGATTACCAGTCCAGTCCACTGGGAAAATGCCCTGTATGCCAGATTACCAGTCCAGCCCTGCCCTGTATGCCAGATTACCAGTACAGCCCACCGGGAAAATCCCCTGAATGCCAGATTACCAGTCTAGCCCACCGTGAAAATGCCCTGAATGCCAGATTACCAGGTCAGCCCACCGGGAAAATGCCCTGTATGCCAGATTACCAGTCCAGCCCTGCCCTGTATGCCAGATTACCAGTCCAGTCCTGCTAGGGAGAAAAGATCAGCACCCAGTAGCTGGATTAGTCATGGCACAAGACAACACAAGACAACCTCGGGAACAGAAAAGACAAAAGTCATAAAAGAAAAAAGATGGGAGTTAGTTGAACACAGTACACACACTACACACACTCTGGCATCCTGTCTAGTGGTGTAAACATACACACAGCTGCCAAATAGCCATTCATGTCAAGTCACACATTCTCTTGCATGTCACTATTTTGTTTCAGCTTTTCATACGTTGGCCGTCATGCAAACCCCCAAACACAACACACACACACACACACACACACACACACGCACACGCACACGCACACGCACACGCACACGCACACGCACACACACACACACACACACACACACACACACACACACACACACACACACACACACGCACTGGGCACCGCAGTGTACTTGTGTGTGTGGCCCCTATGTAATGTTGTACCCATTCCAAGGTGTTGAAAAGGGCTACCATCCACATTGGAGCCACACCATCCACTCTTTTAAGCGGCATCGCAGCACAGTGGAGAGAAGACAGCAGCTCTGACAGCCCTTGCATGGGGCCGAGTGATTTAAAGGGATACTGTGTGAGATTTTTAGTTGTTTATTTCCAGAATTCATGCTGCCTATTCACTAATGTAACCTTTTTCATGAATACTTACCACCAGCATCGAATTCTAAGTATTCATTATGACTGAAAAAATTGCACTTTTCATACATGAAAAGGGGGATCTTCTCCTTCGTCCGCCATTTTGAATTTCCAAAAATAGCCATTTTTAGCTGCAAAAATGACTGTACTTGGACCATACTAGAAAATATTTGTTTAATACTTAGTAAACTTTCATGTAAAGATCAAATTTGGCAATAGGCAGCCCAGTTTCGATGAGCAGCATAGTTGCAGTACCTTTTTTGACCATTTCCTGCACAAGTGATTTAAAGTCCACCCCCAGAGAGAGCAGACCGGTCGTATTGAAAGAGGAGAGTGTTTAGAGCAGGGGTGTCGAGCTCAAATAGACAGAGGGCCAAAATAAAAATCTGGAACAAAGCCACGGGCCAAACTGCACATTTATTTTAAAAAATGTACTTTATATGTGGGCCAACTGTAATACACATTTGAAATGATCTCGCGGGTCGAATAAAATGGCTCCGCATGGCCAGATTTGGCCCCCTGGTCTGAGTTTGACACCGCTAGTTTGGGGGGTGGGTGGACAGGCATAAAAGACATTGTGTGTTGAAGGAGTTCAGGGAAGGGAGAGAGGCAATGAGAAGTTTTAATACAGCTTTCTTAAACTATTAAACTATCTTATCACGTGTTTATATTAAATACATAAACATAGAGAGAGATCGGGGAGCAGATGTGAGGTAGATCATACGACATGCATCATACAACACTCCCTCCGTGTTTGGATAAGAGACCTTTATAAATTATTATAAATGTAAATCCTTCTATATAGGCCTACACACCATTTAAGGCAGTGTTTCCCAACGTACTTGAGCACACTTCAGGGGGTACATGGAAAAATGCAACGATAGCAAATATATGGAATGCAGGCACATTGGGATAAAGCAACAGATACAGAGCATGAGTGAGGGGGATGCTCATCAATATGACAGGTAACACTTTATAATAATGGATGCAAAAAAGCATTATAGCCTAAAGGCTTAATAAATAATTAACTATTGATGAACAAAACATTAACAAATGTTTGTAAATGACTAGAAAATGTTAACAAATGTTTGTAAACGACTAGGAAATGTTATGTTAATATCTTTATATTTATCAAACATTTACAAATTGCTTGTAAATGTATATAATACTCTGTTATAAGGTATGTAAAATCTTGCATATATTATGTGTAGATATTTTGTAAAGCATTAATAAAACTTAATTAATGATAAAAAAACATTTGTTAATGTTTCGTTCATCATTAGTAAATTACTTACTAAGTCTTTACTAAGCAGACATTATTATGAAGTGTTACCATATGACACGACAAAATCAGAGAGAGTAGAGAGAGAGAGGTTCCATTGGCCCATTGTTTCCTGGTTCTATTATGGCCCCCCTTAGGCAGACCTAGGCAGACCTAAGGACTGTTCTATTCATTGTAGGAGCATTATGACACGGCCCTTTAGGCAGACCGGAACCTGGTCGCGTTAGGTGCCCATAGAAACCTATTATGTTGGCATATCTCTATAGAATATCTCTGACAAAATGTTTTGGGGGTGCGGCCTGGCCGTGGCTTAGTCGGCTGGGCACTGGACTGCTACGCGGGCGACACGGGTTTGATTCCCGACCCGGGTCATTTCCCGATCCTTCGCCGTACGTCTCTCTCTCTCCCACTCACTTCCTGTCCCACTCTTCACTGTCCTGTCTAGATAAAGTTGAAAAGCCCTAAAAATGTATACAGTATATATTACATAAAATGGGTTGGGGGTTACTGTAGAGAAAATTATGATCTGTAGCAAAGACTTCGCAATTCTATCTTCCTAGTCACATAATTGTCCCTGGGGAACATTTGGAAAGGAATAGAGCGCAACAGTATATGAAACAAGTACAGAAGTGAATATGAAGCAAAGTCTTTGCTACAGATCATAATTTTCTCTACAGATACGCAGGACAAAAAAAACAAGTTGGGAAGCACTGATTTAAGGCACAGAAAGAGGAAAGAGGTGAAGGGCTTGATGATGATGGGAGAGAAAAAAGCAAAGATAATAACAAGGTCACTGGTGACCAATGGAATGGCTCAAGACTCAGCTGGATAGCAAGACACTAATGGCTGAAGGAAGCAGTATGGCAAGAGAGAAGGGTCAAAAATCCATAAAAAGTGATGTCCCAAAAGCATAGGAGGAGCAATAAAAATGGAAAGAGGGTGAGAAATGATGGAGTGATAGAGGTAGTGATAGTGAAGAGGAAGTGGAGGAGTGAAGTGAAGTGTCACTAACTTGACAGGTAATGAGACTCTTAAGACGAATGGGCAGCACCGCTTGGGGACGGCAGACTGCAGCAGACAAATCTCATTACGGGGAATAGTAACGCAATAACGCCGCACACTTACAATCATACAGACATGCACACACACACACACACACACACACACACACACACACACACACACACACACACACACACACACACACACACACACACACACACACACACACACACACACACACACACACCTACACACACACACACACAACAGACACACACATACACACACACACATACACACACATGCAAACACACACATGCAAACACACACACACACACACACACACACACACACACACACACACACACACACACACACACTAATACACACACACACACACGAGTGGAGATAATATACTTATTCAATCACTCGGACACCACACACACACACACACACACACACACACACACACACACACACACACACACACACACACACACACACACACACACACACACACACACACAGGGCGTGGAGACAACGCCAAAATAATTCAATCACTCAAGACACTTCCACACACTCCAGAGGGTGCATAGTGTGGATGCAAATGCCACTGAAATCATCCATCTTTTTACCCCAGGCAGTGTGTTAGTGTGTCATGCACACACACACACACACACACACACACACACACACACACACACACACACACACACACACACACACACACACACACACACACACACACACACACACACACACACACACACAAACACACACACACACATGTGGGATGTCGGGGCCCGTGTACAATTACTCAAACGCTAATTACTGCCATCGCCATGGTTACTGGGGCCATCTGTCTCTTGAACAATCAGTGGCTACACACTTTATTTTAGAGGTTAGGTATAGTAGATAGGTATCCCGTTCACAAACGCTCACGGTGTGAGGAGGGGCAAGATGCTTGGCAGCCAACCACATGAGTGACAGCCAGAGGCGATTCTAGGATCAGGTGGGGCCCCAAGCAAAAATGCACAAGAATGAACATTTGAACCAATATCGCCACTACTGTGGTAAGGTGTGGGCTGTTATTCACTATCCAGGGGCTTGGGGGCCCCAAGCAGCTGCCTGCCTTGCCTGGTGGCAAGATGCGCCTCTGGCGACAGCAGTTTCCAACAACCAGAGGTTGAAGAGGGACCCCTGGCTGCGCATGTAGACAGGAATGTTTACAAACGGGAAACACCATGCATGTACGTACAGTAGACGTACAACGTAGGAGTGCATGTTGATGTATTCATTACATTACATTACATTACAGTTGCCTGACAATTTTATCCAAAGCAACTTAGTTATTTTACAGGGTAGTGGTTATAATTGCTTGGAGCTATGTGAGGTTAGGTGCCTTGCTCATGGGCACATGGATGGAGGTATAGGGAGAGTGGGATTCGAACCTACAACCCTCTGATCTCAAGACCACCTCTCTAACCATTAGGCCACGGCTACCCAGCTGTTGATACATGTAAACATACAAAAAAAACCTATCAAATAAAAGTGTTCGCTGTTGGGCAGAAAAACGAGTCGCTGTCAGTCGGCCAAACCAGATGATCTTTCCAATCCTTCCGATTGGCCATTCTGATTAGGGCTAATGACTGGTGTAGATGGATAAAGATGATGGGCTTTCGATTATCTATTCGCCTTATGGAAAGCACTGGGATCATCTCTAATGTAAACCTATAATGCGGGGGTAACATCGATGCGCTATCCGCCTTATGCAGAA
This sequence comes from Engraulis encrasicolus, assembly GCF_034702125.1. Classification (NCBI taxonomy): domain Eukaryota; kingdom Metazoa; phylum Chordata; class Actinopteri; order Clupeiformes; family Engraulidae; genus Engraulis; species Engraulis encrasicolus. The sequence continues at coordinate 5,415,148 of NC_085866.1, forward strand.
GGCTAGATTCATCCCTAATGTAAATCCATAGCGCAGGGTAGCGTGAGGATTAAGGAGCTTTGGTCTAGGGCTGGGCAATATGATGATATATATCGTTATCGTGATATAAAAGTGTATATCGTGACCTTTCTCCTATATCGTTTATATCGTGATAGCAATTTTATCAATTTTATACAATTGAATATCATTTAATTATATTTCATGTTGTCACAATACACACTATAAGTTAATGTAACTGTAAAAATAAGAATACAAAGATCCATTTTAAAGAAAGGTTGTTATGCGACATGAAAAAATATAAGAGCGAATAAAGAGAATAACTGAAAACGTATGTAATTGTGATATATCGTGATATATATCGTTATCGTGATATAAAGTAATCCATATCGTGATATTGTTTTTTTTCCATATCGCCCAGCCCTACTTTGGTCTATCTGTCTGTAGGGAAGCTGACAGGGAGTGGCAAAGGGGAATGTTGCCTGGGGCCCAGGGGAGATGAGAGGGTGTCCATCACTGGGTTCTCATTACTTTGTATGTACAGTATTTTGGTAGAGTGGCCCTTTCAGATGACTTTGTCCCGGGCCCAGCCAAAGCTGTCTGTGCCCCTGCCTCTCTGACATGTGACCTGTAATGGCTTAGTGGGTGGATTCCAATATGCAGACTTCCGTCCTCCCTTGTGACCTCATGATGACGTCATTGATGACAGAAAATTTATTCAATGTCTTGCAAAAGCACAATTCTAATGTCCTTTTCTCATTTGCAATCGGGATGGTGAATGAAGAACAGTCCCCCAAAACTTGTTGTGGGGTAGGTTGACAGCGGGAAAACTTCATACTTTTCTCCATGGAGGCGGGGCGTCAGCAAAACGTGAGGCCACAAGCACAGAGGAGGACATACTGGAGGACAGGAGTATGCATATTGGAATGTACCCACTTTTGTAATATAGACGTGTCAGGCAGATGGCTCAGTAGTGACACGTCACGTCGGACCACAAACAGACGTGTGGAGTGCGAATGAAAGGATACTGAAGTGAAGTAGTGATGGACAGATGCTGTGAAAGGAAGAGTGAAAGAACAGAGAGGATGAGTAGAAGTGATTGACAGGTGTTGAAAGAGGACAAATGTGTCGACAAACAGCCTTGTCGTATCTTGATTGACAAGCAGTGGGCAGATGATTGACAGGTTACGCTTTGTGGTAGCAGCACCTAGTAACAGCACAACAGCAGGCACAGGGGTTTCCCTCAAAACAGTGAATAGGAGTTGCTTTAACTAAGGGGTTGTTGGACATAATGGTGATGTGTGTTAATTAACCCTGGGGTTAGGGGTTCAGAGGGGATGCCAGCAGCCTAAAAAAAGCTCTAACATACGGTCACTTAACAGAATTGTGTAGTAGTTTGGTCTTAAGTGGTTTTGGTGCATTCATTGTGATGGAGGGAAATAAGGCATTACTTAATGCCATCTGTCCAAATCTCGCTTGATTTTTGTACAGTGTTAAACTGTAGATATCTACACATTTGCCAGCTGCCAGTTTGGTCTTAAGTGGTTTTGGTGCATTCATTGTGATGGAGGGAAATAAGGCATTACTTAATGCCATCTGTCCAAAATCTCGCTTGATTTTTGTACAGTGTTAAACTGTAGCTATCTACACATTTGCCAGCTGAAATAGACCAACATTTGTGTCAGGTGGCAAGAGGTTGCCTAGATAAGCTCCTCTCCTCTCCTGTTCCCGTCCCCAAAGCCATGCACACTAATTAGGTAGGTGAGGTTTGCCTTTGGCTTATTTCGCCCACATTCAGAGAGCCAGAGCTTGGCACAGCAAACCGGTCCCACATGGCAGATATCGGTGGCATAGTGCATATGGTTCTGTTCCGATCCGGCTCAGTTTCGGTTTTGATCCGGCCCGGATTTGGCTCTCTCTGATGTAATGGCTCTAAAACCATGC
>NC_085866.1:5422088-5429588 GCF_034702125.1 Engraulis encrasicolus
GGACCAGGTTCCCATGTGTTAATCTTCCTAACTTCTTTCCTTTTGCAGAGTTCTGTGGAATTTTTAAACGTCTTTTCCTTGTGCCGAGTTTCTTGTGTATCACAGCTGTTTCCATTTGCATTTTGCACCATGTCTGTTTCAAGTGCCTCTGTTTTAGACATCGAACTCCATCTCCGACCCCCCATACACACCACCCTTTATTTTGCAGTGTGTATACTGCAGTGTGTTTGTGAGATCTCCTGGAAAATATCAGATGATAAATGCCCTGCTCCTCTCATGTCCCTCTCTCATCCTCTGAAGCCAAGACAGGGCGTGTGTGCGTGCGTGCGTGCGTTCGTGCGTGCGTGCGTGCATGTCTGTGTATGTGTGTGAGTGCGCATATGCTCATCTAGGTACACATGGGTGAGGGGCCCATCACCTGACCTGTAGATGACTCTAATCTTTTATGTACATAATTTTGCATGGCATTTTATTACACTTTATATGCAGTTTGTACATCATGAAGCATAGTATTTACTTTAAGTTTATGTAATACAATTGGAAAATAAAATTGTTATGTCTTGTCTACATTTTCGTTTCATTGCTTATTTGAGCCTTTTTAAACAAATTTCTGCAGTGGGATCAAAGATGTGCAAAATGAAATTGTCCTTCAGTGTAACGGATACCTTCTGCTGACTGTAACTGTAAAAGCATGACTCTTTTTATGTTTTTTTTTTCCGGTGAATTCATGAAAGCCTCGGCTGTCATCCATTCACTTGAAACAACTTAAAAATCATGTCTTTTTACAGTTACAGTCAGCAGAAGGTACCCGTGACACGGAATGACAATTCCATTTGGCCTGTCTTTGACCCAGTGGTGCAGGGAGGCTAAGAAGCAAGATGAATGAAGCTGTGGGGAGCACGGCACAGTGTGTGCTGCTAAAGTAATGCTTTCCTCGTCCTTGAGGTACCCTTGAGACAGAGACGATTAATAAGGTAGAGACGATTCATAAGCAGTTCCTTCTGGGATCCATCCATACTACGTAGAGCTCTAAACTAGGGATGCAAATTATCGATTAATTCATTAATCATTAGTTGATGGCCTTATCGATCGACTTACGATTAATTGATAAGCAGTGTTTTCCCACCGAAATCTTAATGTTTCTCGGAAAAAAAAACTACTAAATCAAATTTTTTTAATTAAAAATTGAGATAAAATACCACATTTATATGAATTATATTTCAAGTCTTTAATCCAAAGGTGATTTAAATATTCCCACTATCCACACCCCTCTTCACACACACTCTTCATATGCCCATTTCACCTGGGTCTCATGTCAGGTGAATTGTCGATTAATTTTGATTAATGTTTTTTAATCGATTAATGCATTGATCGATTAAAGTCGATAAATCGTTTAAGCGTTTGCATCCCTACTCTAAACTGAAATCCTCTGGCAGCCATTCCCATTTAGGGGGCTAGGAGAACTCAATGAAAAGTCACGTCTATTAAGGGACACTGTGCAGGAAATGGTCAAAAAAGGTACTGCAACTATGCTGCTCATTGAAACTATGTTGCCTATTGCCGAATTTGATCTTTCATGAAAGTTTACTAAGTAATGAACCAATATTTTGTAGTATGGCCCAAGTACAGTCATTTTTGCAGCTTAAAATGGCTATTTCAAAATTCAAAATGGCGGACCATGGAGAAGATCCCTCTTTTCATGTATGAAAAGTGCCAATTTTCCAGTCATAATGAATACTTAGAATTTGATGGTGGTGGTAAGTATTCATGAAAAAGGTGACATTAGTGAATGGGCAGCATGAATTCTGGAAATAAACAACTAAAAATCTCCCACAGTGTCCCTTTAAGGTCTATGTCTATTTGATCCTATTTTGCTGCATTGGTGACATGGTGCATCCTACTGCTGATCTTTGTCCACCACCATATTGAAAATCTTTGCTTGAGCAAGCAGTCTAAGCCCACACTTGTCCTACATCCTAAATGCGGCAGTTGTAAGGCGCCCTGGGTAAGGGCCTTAGCTACTGTAAGTCTGGCTGACTCTTTGGAACCAAGTCAAGTGTGACCTGCTGCCGTTGCACCATCCTTACAATAACTCAGCACAGCACTTACACCACAACACTTACACAACACATAACAACACCTTGTAACAACAACAGTTTACACAACACATCTCTCATCCTCTACATCAGTGTTTCCCAACCTTTTTTGTCTTGTGTACCCCCTAAGCCTTTTCGTTGTGCCATGAGTACCCCCTAAGTCAAGTTCTATATCACTTTCTCCATCCCAATGTAACTAAGCTCCATATATTTGTTAAATTTTCATTTTTCCACGTACCCCCTGCAGTGTGCTCGCGTACCCCTAGTGGTACACGTACCCCTGGTTGGGAAACACTGCTCTACATGAGCTCAGTGAGGCCGTGCCTGGTACTGTGGACACAGCAGTGGACTTTACTTCACTTTAGTTCATTTCATGGTCCTGCTCAGGGGTGTGTTTCTCTGAAGCATAGTTGTTAGCCAGTTATCAACTTCGGTAGTTGCCAATGGGAAATTGCATCGCAAACAACAAAGAAGCGAATGTAGTTAGCAACTACGGTTTCGAGAAATGCACCCCAGAGTTGTATAGAATAGAATTAGAAGTACTCTTACATATGTAATTACAACTCGTAGTATGATATTACAAATGTGAAACAAAGCAATGTCATTCCATTAGTGTTGTAAATACATTTGTAAGCCTGCTGCCATTCCCTGCTAAATATTGCTCGTTGCCCATCTGGCCTGGTCACACTTGCATATCTGCTCATCCATCCATCTATCCATCCATCCATCCTGATTCTATCCATCCATCCATCCTGAGTCTATCCATCCATCCATCCTGATTCTATCCATCCATCCATCCTGATCAGTGGTGTAGTCTACTTTTTTATGGTGGGTATACTGTATATTTGAACATTTTTTGAAGTGGGTATACTGTATATATTTGTGCTATTCAAAATAATGGATCACTCAATTTTAAGTGGGTATACTGAAATTTAGAAGTGGGTATACTCCGTATACCCGCGTTCTACGTAGACTACACCACTGATCCTGATTCTATCTCTCTTCTACTTAGTCTTACTCAATTTCCTCTTCCCCACCCCCTACTGCAGCTCTCTTGGGCTCCCTCTCGCTGCTGATCTCTCTAAGTCTTGCTTTCCTCCCTCTCTCCCTCTCTCCCTCTCTCCCTCTCTCCCTCTTGCTCTCCCTCTCTCTCTCTCTCTCTCTCTCTCTCTCTCTCTCTCTCTCTCTCTCTCTCTCCCTCTTGCTCTCTCTCTCTCTCTCTCTCTGGCTATCGCTCTCTCTCCCTCTCTCTCTCTTGCTCTCGCTCTCTCTCTCTCTCCCTCTCTCCCTCTCTCCCTCACTCCCTCTCTCTCTCTCTCCCTATCTCTCTCTCTCTTTCACTCCCTCTCCCTCTCTCCCTCTCTCCCTCTTGCCCTCCCTCACTCTCTCTTTCTCTCACTCTTGCCTCCCTCCCTCTCTCTCCGTTTCCCTGCCTCTTGCCCTCCCTCCCTCGCTCTCTCTCACTCTCTCCCTTCTTCCCAAGTCTCTTGCCCTCTCTCTCCCACTCTCTTTCTCTCTCTCTCTCTCTCTCTCTCTCTCTCTCTCTCTCTCTCCTCTCTCTCTCTCTCTCTCTCTCTCTCTCTCTCTCTCTCTCTCTCTCTCTCTCTCTCTCTCTCTCTCTCTCTCTCTCTCTCTCTCTTATTGGATAATGACGTGCAGCGTGGCTGTGTGTGTGTGTGGTTGTGTGTGAGTGTGTCTGCGGTCCGCGTCTGGGGTGGCGTCTGTGTCTGCGCTCTGCGTCGGGGGTGGGTGGTGTTTGTGGGTGTGTTCTGAATGAGAGACGGACGGCTCTGCATGCTCATATCTGAATACGGGACAGTCAGTCAGAGACAGACTCCCACACAGGAAGGACTCACACACTCACATGCGGATAGGATACCTTCAATACTGCAACTGCAACCACTTTCATTCATTCTCTTAGAGGTATTGTATTTCTCCTTATCTGTTGTAACTTGAGCCATTGATTTGGCTAATTAATTAATTGAGGTTGATGCCTGTGATTCTGTGTCTTCATTTGTGAATTTCTGTACGTTTGTTTTATATACTGTATGTCTGTTTGGGTTTCCTTCTTAATTTGTATTTTACAGTATAGACTAGTATATTTTCCTGTATATTTTCTCCCCTTTTACACATGAGAATTTATATGTCTGTTTAGGGTTCTTTCTTATTTTGTATTTTCAGTATAGACTAGTATATTTCCCAGTGTATTTTCTCCCCTTTTAACTCAGTAGAGTATCGGGACAGTCATAGATCTCATTTCTGATAATCCTTGTCAATGATATTGGTTTCAGCCTGTGACTGTTCTCCCTGCAATACCATTAGTGAATTAATGCAATGCGCTCTGCCTGTTTGAACGTTCACAGTTGAGTGTGTTGTTGTGTTTGTTCAAAAATTGCCCGTGAGCAGAGTCAGACAGCCTGTGAGAGATGATGGAATGATTGAAATTCTGGTTTTCTCTGTCTGAGCTGTCGTCTCGCTGCTGCTGTTGTAGTCAGTGTGTGTGTGGTGTCCTCTGGCAAAGAAAAGCATAACTCAATTGTCCACAGATATTAGTCATATTTTGATTTTACTCTTTTGTTTCTTTGAACAGAAGTGTCTGCGGAGTGGGATGTAAAATATTGTGCGCTGCAGCAGTGAGAACAATGCTATCTAACTAATGTCAGACTTGGAAAAAATATTTCTGGAAGTGACTTGTCACTGGATTAATGGTCAATGTTTTCCCCCTGTGTGTCCAGACAGTGTGACTTGAGATTGCGCTTTTTAATCTGTCTACCGTAAGCTGCGCCGACCTCGACACTCTCCAGCTGACCCCACACACTCATGTGTCAAACGGGTGACTGGGAATTTCATGACAGTACAGTAGAGTAGTTCTATTAATCCTGAAGGAAATGAAGTTGTCTGTCAAATGCAACGCATACAGAAAGACCTAATACACATTATTGTACATTGCAGTAAAAAAAATATGGCACAAACTTCACTTGAGTACAGAAATCAGCCTTTCAGCAGTTCACATTAGGGATGCACCGATACCACTTTTTTGAAAGCCGATACAAGTACGAGTACATTAATGTGTGTACTTGCCGATACCGAGTATCGATACCGATACCTTTTACCACCAAAATACAATGAAAATTAATGCATGGCCTTGTTTTTTTCCACCTGTGATATTTTTATTGTCCATTTCCATGTAGATTTAAATGTTAGTAAATGTATGAGGTGGCACTTTTTTTCCATGCTGCTTTCAAGTCCACAGAACGTGACAAGATTTTGCACTGTTTTATGTAATAGCAGTATCGTTCCTGGTATCGGCAAGTGCTTGACGAGTACGAGTACAAGTATAATGAGCAGTATCGGGTGCCGATACCGATACCAGTATCGGTATCGGTGCATCCCTAGTTCACATACACATGCTGTCTTCATGCTCCTCCTACGGTCAGAGACACACTGATACCAGAGACACTGGCCATGTTTACATGATGATTTTAATTCCGAATTAATAATTCAGAACTACATACTTCAGTCTAGTTTACATTGAACTTTCATTTAATTCTGAATTAACAAGTGTTTACAGGACATTTTCAAAGCAGAATTAAGCTTTATTCAGAATGCAATGGAGTTCATTCTGAATTAAATGTCTCATGTAAACGTAGACACTGTGACATGCCCTGACCTCCTGCACTGCGCACGTGGTGGGGGTGATATGATATCATATCATATTGGTAACAGTGTAAATGCCTGTGTACAGTACTAACTACAGTATGTAGTGTTTACACAGTGCCCCAGTCGATGGGCATAACAAGAAGTGATTTGGGATGACAAGGCAGCGGATCCCTGCCAGAGTCTGATGTAGCTTGGCTTGGCTTGACCCCATGCAGGGTGGCACTGCACTGGCCAGCCAGGGCACCAAAGTGATTTGGGTATTACGGGGCTTAGCTTAGCCCGAGGATTTAAATTGTCCCAACATGGGGAAATGCAGATTTTCATTTGCTCTGGGTTTTTGTGTGGGTTTTTTTTTTTTTGGTCATACTACATGTTTTAAGAGAGATTTAATTCGGTAGATGGGAGCGGAGGAGAAGGGAGTAGGGAGGGTGTGGGTTACTAGGCAACATCCATTGAGGTCTGGGGATGAAGCCATGCGTTCAGAGACGCGAGGGACCACTCCCATCACACACCTGGTTTAGGTGGGAATGACGACACTTTTGAGGATGATGAGTGTGTGGGTGTGTTTGGTTGTGTGTAGGTGGTGTGTGACGGGAGGAAATAGGATGATGAAAGTATGTGTGAGTGTGTGTGGATGAAGTACTGAAGAGGATTGTGTGTGTGTGTGTGTGTGTGTGTGTGTGTGTGTGTGTGTGTGTGTGTGTGTGTGTGTGTGTGTGTGTGTGTGTGTGTGTGTGTGTGTGTGTGTGTGTGTGTGTGTGTGTGTGTGTGTGTGTGTGTGTGTGTGTGTGTGTGTGTGTGTGTGTGTGTGTGTGTGAGTGATCTAAGGGGGAAATGAAGAACTGAAAGCGATGGTTCGGAGTAGAATCACCCTAATGCCATTTGAACCGTGACACCCATCCACCTTTACACCCGAAGTGTTTTCTGCCGCAGGCTTACATCAACAGAGTTGCCGTGTTATTCGATGTTTATTCCGGATAGCTTGACTCAAGCGCATATGGATCCTGGGCACCGTCTCCAAACTTTCCCCACAAAAATAACATGTCATGACACCAAACTTCTACAGTATAACAAATGTGGTTTATACTCACAAAAAGATGAATTTGAAACTTTGTACATAGTCCAGGAGTTTATTAGTAACAACACACGAGACGATTAGCTTTTCTGCTGCTAAACATCCGTCGACGTCACTTCCTCCAGCTGGGACTGTCCAGGTATTGTAAGGTTTGTGTTTTAGTCCACAGCCAGGATATATGCACGAGTGTGGCATCGTCTTCTATTTATTAAACGTGGTAAAAAAAAATTAATCCGAAGTGGTTAATTTCTAGTTGTAGCGCAAGCTGTCTTTTTGAGTTTTCCGCCTTCCGGACTCACGTGTATTTGTTTCCATCAACAAAGTCCCAGCTGGAGGAAGTGACGTCGACGGATGTTTAGCAGCAGAAAAGCTAATCGTCTCGTGTGTTGTTACTAATAAACTCCTGGACTATGTACAAAGTTTCAAATTCATCTTTTCGTGAGTATAAACCACATTTGTTATACTGTAGAAGTTTGGTGTCATGACATGTTATTTTTGTGGGGAAAGTTTGGAGACGGTGCCCAGGATCCATATGCGCTTGAGTCAAGCTATCCGGAATAAACATCGAATAACATGGCAACTCTGTTGATGTAAGCCTGCGGCAGAAAACACTTCGGGTGTAAAGGTGGATGGGTGTCACGGTTCAAATGGCATTAGGGTGATTCTACT